>NW_006922929.1:27408-29219 GCF_000298275.1 Orycteropus afer afer | reverse complement strand
GGTTAGCAGTCAAGTGCCTTAGGCACTATGCTACCAGAGCTCCTATGAAACTGACCACTAGAACACCTTTGTCTCTGGTCTCCTTATTCTGGCATGTAATGGGGAGAGGGGTTTAGGTCACATGACTGAGTTGGTCACATAGCAATACTTTTCTAGGATTACTGCTCCTGATCACATCTTCCAGCATTTCTCCCTTTCCCTGTTGTGTTCCTAGCAGAAGTTCCTGGACATGGACACTGTCCTCTTTATAATATGCTGTTTTCCCTGCCTCATAGTGTCAGCAAAGGAGCAAGTGTGGGGAAGACTATACTTCCTTTTGTTCTTTTTAGCACTACTAAGCAATGTTGATCAGACTTTTCTGAAGTCCAGGGGTATTTAAAGAGGAGAAATAACAACAGGAATGTTTCAAACATCTATTCTATAGTCAAAAGGAAAATATAAAAGTTCTTCACAAAGGGAAACACTCCAAATCTTGGCCTTGTACTTTCAGGGACACATTCCAGCTCCTGGACATATTCTAGTTCTTGGCCGTGAGCCCTGTTCTTTGAGCTGCACTTCTGAAAGAAGCTTCTTGAATCCTGCATGTTGTAACTCTCTTTCCCCTTTATGAAGGTTCTGGAAGAAGTTTCTTTTGCCTTTGGATTCATCCCCTCCTCCTTTCACACGTTCTCTAGTGCATAGTAGTAACATATACCGGGACTTTTGTTTAAGGTTTTAAAGTGAGTATTCTTCCCCTCTCCTTTGGCTGTAATCTTTTTATATACACACACATGCACACACACATACACACACATATACACATTTAATTAATTAATTTATTGTGGTTGAGAATACAGACAGCAGAACATACACCAATTCAACAATCTCTACATGCAAAATTCAGTGTCATTGATTACATTCTTTGAGTGGTGAAACCATTCTCATCCTCCTTTTCTGAGTTTTTCTCTCTCAGTTGTTTCTGAGTCAACATAAATTCACTGAGTTGCTTTTGTCAATTTGATTCCATATAAATAGATCTCAAGAGAGAACAAAGCTTAAGGCAGACATTCTTTACTAATTAAGCTAAAATATTGGTTTTAAGAAGACTTCAGGGGATATTTTTGGTTTAAGGTTTAAAGATTGTCTTAGGGCAATAGTTTCAGTGATTCATCAAGGCTTCATGGCTCCAGAAATTCTGGATTCCATGAGAATTTGAAATTCTGTTCTACATTTTCTCTCTTTTGATCAGGATTCTTCTATAGGATCTTTGATCAAAATATCCATTAATGCTCTTCTTATCTCATGGCAGGGAATTGGCCACATATTCCATTTTCTTCTTATATCCCTGACTCTCCTTCTTCTGTTGCTTCAGATGAATAGAGACCAATTGTAGTTTCAATGGCCACTTGTAAGCTTTTAAGACCCAGGTACTACAACAATGAATTAGGAGGTAGAAAAGAAGCACTAAACACGTTATTAGGCCAATTAACTGAGATGTCTCATGAAACCATGACTCTGAATCTCCAAATTAAGGAACCAGATCCTACAAAGTGTTTGGCTATACATAAGCAGCCTCAGCAGCTAGTTTTTATCATTGTTGTTTTGGTTGTAATAAATATATGTATCCCATAACTTATGCCAATTCAACTTTCTACAGGTGTACAACTTATCGATGGCAATTACAATAATTGTCTGTACAACCGTACCCTTAAACAATGTGATTTCATCACTGAAACTTGAACCAAACTCCAAACCAAACCCACTGGCATCGAGTTAATTCAGACTCATAGCAACTCTCATTGGATTTCTAAGGCTATAAATCTTTACAGAAG
>NW_006922929.1:23312-26928 GCF_000298275.1 Orycteropus afer afer | reverse complement strand
TAATCCATGTTATGCAGTGTTTTGCAGATTCTACATTATTCTTTAGGGTTGCATAGTATTCCATTGTGTGTATGTACCACTGTTTAGTTATCCATTCTTCTGTTGATGGGCACCTAGGTTGTTTCCATCTTTTTGCTATTGTAAATAATGCTGTGATGAACATGGGGGTGCATATATCTGTTCTTGCCTGGCGCTCACTTCTTTAGGATATATACCTAGTAATAGGATTGCTGGGTCAAATGGTATTTCTAATTCCAGTTTTTTAAGGATTTGCCATACTGTTTTCCACATTGCTTGTATCATTTGACAGTCCCACCAGCAGTGTATAAGAGTCCCAATCTCTCCACGTCCTCGCCAGCATTTGTTGTTTTCTGTCTTGTTGAACTTTGCCATTAATGCTGGAGTGAGATGATATCTCATTGTTGTTTTATTTGCATCTCTCTGAAGGATGGTTGGGCAATCTACTTCTGTAGTGACTCTGCCTGGGAAACCCAAGGAGGGGTCGCTACGAGTTGGGTCTGACTCCACAGCAGCAAGTTTGGTTATTTTATTTATTTATTTATTTTGATGGCTAATAATCATGAATATTTCTTCATGTATTTGCTGGCTGCTTGAATATCCTCTTTGGTGCAGTGTCTATTCATGTCTTCTGCCCATTTTTAAATTGGATTGTTAATATTTTTGTTGTTGAAGTGTTAGAGTTTTCTATAAATTTTAGAGATAAGTCCCTTGTCAGATATGTAATTATTGACAAGTATGAATTTGTTGCTGTCATTTTGTTATGTGCTTTTTCAGGGGGTTCCTGATTTCTTTGTTCCTTATAATTTTCTGTGCTGAGCTCGTTTTGCTTATGAATCATGTTATCACTTCCTTTGTTGCTACTGTTTTAATATTTGCTAAATATTTGTGTTGGTCCTCTTTTTCATTTTGATGTGAAGTTTTATCATTTTTCTTTGAGGTTATCCTGTGACTTATAAGTTCTTCCCAAGTTTAGAACATTCTGTTCTGTCTAATAATTGTCTTGACTTCTCTACCATTTAGAAGTTCTATAACTACAGTTTTTCCCTCATTTTGGTTTGTAGTTTTCTTCATTTGTCAATTGATGTCTCTTGTTCCCTGTTTACAATCTTGTAGGCTTATTTACTTTGCATACTTCTATAACTGGGTTGGTTTCTGGGTTATGTCATCATGTGTGTTAGTGGTCAGTTGTTGTTTGCTGGTGTTGGTTCTCTGTCCAAAGGACTCCCTTTGGCATCTCTTGTAAGGTTGGTATGGTTTTAGCAAATTTCCTTAATTTCTGCTTATCTGGAAATGTCCAAATTTCACCACAGTATTTGAGGGACAGTTTTACAGGGTATATAATTCTTGGTTGGAAATTTTTCTCTTTCAGCGTTTTATGTATACCATCCCATTGTCTTCTCATCTGCATGGTTTCTGCTGAGAAATCTGAGCTTATTCTTATTAGTTGCCCCTTGTAGGTAACTTTTTGTTTTTCCCGTGCTGCTTTTAGGATTCTTTCTTTGTCTTTGGTTTTGGTGAACTTGAGGATGTTATGTCTTGGTGATTTTCTTTTGGAGTCTATCCTGTTTGGGGTTCGTTGGACTTCCTGAATGGATATAGTCTCATCTTTTATAATGTCAGCAAAATTCTCTTCCAACAAATCTTTGACAATTGTTTTTTCTGTGGTTTTATTTGTCTCTTTCTGTTCTGGAATTCCAATTACATGTAGGTTATTCCTTTTGATGGTATCCCACATGAACCTTAGGCTTTCTTCATTTTGTTTTGATCTTTTTTCTGATTGTTGCCTTTCCAAGGATGTATTGAGGTATTTGCCTTCAATTTCTTACTTATTCTGTCTTCCAGTGATTCAATTCTACTCCTTTGCCCATATAATGAGTTATCTATTTCTGAAAATTTAGAATTAATCTTCTGGACTTCTGTCTGTAGATTTTGTATCACTTCTAAATTTTCATTTATTTTGTCATTTTGTTCTTGTACTGTCTTTTGAAATTGTTCTAGGGTTTTCTCTGTGGTTTCCTCAATTTAGTCAGTGTTTTCCTTGATCTGTCTCTCAATTCATTGAAGGTACCTAAATATAAGTTTTTGAATTCCTTATCAGGGAGTTCCAATGCTGCATCTTCCTCAGGGATGTGTTCTGGGTCTGTATGTTGGTCTTTTGTTTCTACTGCTTTATCTTCGTTGTGTGGACTGTGATGTTCTGTTGTCTCTGAGGCATTATAATGTTTTTTGTTTATATTTAATTGGTGATTGAATGTTGGAGTGACTTGCCCATGATTTTTGTTTTCTTTGTTTTGTTTGTATGTTATCTATGTAAAGCAGGGTACTGTGCTGTGCTCCTCTATTGACTAGTTGGCAGCACTTACACACTCACCACCTGTCTCTTTTCTCGTTGTCTGCTTCTCGTATGTCCCTGCCATCCTTGGCAAATGGAGCCTATTCTTAGGTCCCTGGAATCTGAATGAGAATGCTGTCACTTTAAAATCTAAAATGGCTACTGTTTGTAAACATTCAAAATGGCTGCACCCTCAGTCACTTTAAATATCCAAAATGGCTGCCACATACAAACAATCAAAATGGCTGTTCCCTCTGGACAGTGGAAAGTCCACAGATCAGGTTGTCTCCCTCCTTACTGTTTCCCTTCCTAGTTATAGGCCACCAGTGCAGTCATTCCTGCAGCCCTTGGTGACCAGGGCTGATATTTAGGTCAATTCTCAGGTCCCAACACCACTTGGAAATATTCAGTCTGTCCATCCTGTCAGAGAAGTTGACAGTCCACTGCTCCAACCATCTCTGTACTCACTGTTTTCATTCAGGTTTTTCCACTAGTTGGTGCCTAATCCACTTCTGTATACTTCCTTTCAAAGCTTAGGGATCCAGGCTTATCTTCTGTATCTCTGTCAATTGTTTGCTCTTTTCTTTATTGAAGAGGGTCTGTGGAGCTTGTCTGCCTATTTTGCCATCTTAATGGTTGTCCTCTAAACATTTAAAAAATATTATTATTGTGATTCAGGTGAATGTTTACAGAGCAAATTCATTTTCCATACAGCAGTTCATACACATTTTGTCTCAGGAAATTGACTGCAATCCCCATAATGTAACAGCTCCCTTCCCACTTCCTCCCTGTGGTTACCTTTCTCCTGTGTCCTTCTTTCCTATGCATTCCTACCCTCTGAATGCTCACTATACTTTTGCCTGTTCTTGTCATTTTATACAAGTGAGGTTATACAATATTTGTTCTTTTGTGATTGACTTATTTCACTCAGCATAGTATCTTCAAACTCCATCCATTTTGTAGTCTCCATCAAGACTTAATTTCTTTTACTGGTGAAGGACTATTCCATTGTATGTGTGTGCTACTTTTTGTTTATCCATTCATCTGTTAATGGGCATTTAGGTTGTTTCAATCTTTTGGCTATTGTGAATAGTGCTGCAATGAACATTGGTGTACAAGTATCTGTTTGGGTCTCTGCTCTCATGTCTTTTGGGTATACACTTAGGAGTGGAATTGCTGGGCCATATAGTAGTTCCATTTTTAGTTTTTTGAGTAACTGCCCAACTGTTTTCCAAAAACAGCTGTACTATTTTGCATTTCCAT
>NW_006922929.1:21425-22182 GCF_000298275.1 Orycteropus afer afer | reverse complement strand
AGGATTGCAGGTATTTTGTATCACTGGTATCTGTGCAAGATTAGCCTGCGCTGAATCTATCCTTGGTCTAGAGTATACTCCTGTTCACTGACCCCAATGTGATCCTCTCAGGTGTTTATGTGTTTATCTGTAGCCTGGTGGTTGGTGTTAATGTTGTTGTTGTTGTTATTATGTGCTGTCAAGTTGGACCCGACTCATAGCGACCCCTCCTTGGGTTTCTGAGGCAGTATCACTGGCACACTGCTTGGTATTAGCATCTGTCATCTATCTCCTATGTGCACAATTCAGTGTCCCCCCTTTTCGTAATATTATCAAGGTGGTCACAGAGTCTTCCCATATATCCCTCCCCCAACCCACATCAGTGTGTGGGCCCCAATTAGCCTGGAATTAATCCTTCCCCTTCCCTTTCCATCCCGGTAACCTACAAAATGAGTCCCTTTCACAAGCAAACCCATCTTTGTTTTTTTACAGTAATGTGCTCATACAGTATTTGTCCTTATATGATAGACTTATTTCACTCACCATAACGTCCTCCAGGGTTGTCCATGTTGTGAGATGATTCACATATCCCTCATTGTTCTTTAATGTAGCATAGTATTCTATTCTGTGCATGTACCATAATTTGGTTATCCACTCATCTGTTGATGGGCATTTAGGTTGTGTTCTGGTTACCTAGTGCTGCTCTGACAGGAATACACCACAAATGGGATGGCCTTAACAAACAGGAGTTTATTCTTACAATTTGGAGGCTTTAAGT
>NW_006922929.1:15089-20325 GCF_000298275.1 Orycteropus afer afer | reverse complement strand
AGTCATCTAGCTTCTCTTCTATCTCCTGCACATTCTGGGTTATGCTTGATAGTCTATTTATGCCATAAATTAGGGCCCCCAGATTTGCCCCTATTTTATCTTTGATGAATTTTATAGTTTTGAGTTTTACATTTAAGTCTTAGATCCAGCTTGAGTTTGTTTTTGTTTTGTTTCCATTTTTCTGCAAGTGGATATTCAGTTTTGGCAGAACCATTTGTTAAAGAGGCTGTCTCTTCCCCATGTAATGGATTTTGGGCCTTTGTCAAAGATCGGCTGTCCATAGATGGATGGGTCTATATCTGGACTTTCGATTCTGTTCCATTGGTTCTATCTGTCTGTCATTGTCCCAATACCATGCTGTTTTGACTACTGTGGTCGTATAGTAGTTCTTAACACGTGGGAGTGGGAGAACTCCCACTTTGTTCTTCTTGAGAAGTGCTCTGCTTATCCAAGGTCCCTTTCCTTTCCATATGAAGTTAGTAATTGTTTTTTTCCATGTCCTTAAAACATTTTGTTGGTATCTGGATTGGGGTTACGTTAAGTGTGTAGATTTCTTTAGGTAGTATTGAAATTTTCACAATATTCAGTCTTCCTATCCATGAAGAAGGTGGGTTCTTCCATTTAGGTAGAACCTTTGTTGTCTCTTGTAGTAGTGTTTTATAGTTTTCTTTGTATAGGCTTTTGTGTCTCTGGTAAGGTTTATTCCCAGATATTTTATCTTCTTAGTAGCTATTGTAAATGGTATTGTTTCCCTTATTTCTTTATCAGAGGTCTCTTTGTTGGTGTAGAGGAATCCACCTGATTATTGTGTGTTGACCTTGTATCCTGCCACTTTGCTGAACCTCTCTATTAGATCCAGTAGTTTTTTTTATTGAGTCCCTTGGGTTTTCTATGTACAGGATCATATCATCTGCAACTAGAGATAGTTGCACTTCCCCTTTCCCAGTTTTTATGCCTTTTATTTCTCTCTCTTGCCTTATTGCCCTGGTCAGGACTTCCAATACAATGTTAAATAGAAGTGGTGATAGAGGGCATCCATGCTTGGTTCCTGTTCATAAGGGGAATGTCTTGAGTCTTTCTCCATTAAGAATGATGTTGATCATTGGTTTTGTTATTTATTTATTTATTTTCATTTTAAGAGTTTGTTTTACATTCAATGCTACATGTATATTAGTTTTACTCCCCATTTACTCTACCCAAGCCTAACCCAGTCTCCTCCCCTCCCTGCCTAGTAACCCTCCCCCTGTGCCCCTCATAGTTATGCACTCCTGTTTGTCCTGCATTTCCTCTGTGTGAATGTTGCCCCTCTGGTGCCCCATGGTCTATTGCTCTAAAGGATGTATTACCATATAGCATGTAGGTGCATCATCTTGGGTTGAGTGGTCTGCATGTACATCTTGTTAACTATTGGGCTGAGAGCCAGCCCTTGGGAGTGGGTTTTATTCCAGGTGCAGAATGTATTCCAGGGCCATAGTATTGGAGGTCTCATCAGACTTCATCTGTCCAGTAATCCTGGTCAATTTTGAGTTTTTGGATTTTGTTCCACGTTTTTCCTCTCACACTGTCCAGGATCTCCAGATTTGACCCTTTCCTGAGTGGTTGACATTGGTAGCTGGGCACTATCTAGTTATTCTGGTCTCGAGGGCCATCGTGTCCTCGGGCTGATTGCTTCCAAATGCCCTTGTTTGTTTTGCACTTTTCTTCGTTTCTGATGCTGGGAGACCATTAGCTGCATCCTTAGGTGGCTGCTTGAAAGCTTTTAAGACCGCAGTCACTACTCACCAGTGTAGGATGTGGAATAAGGCTTTTATGTATTTTGTTGTGCCAACTGAGTCTGGTGTTCCCCAATATTATGGTCCTGAGAAGGTAGACCTATTGGATCTCTCTCCCATAGTGTCTGGGTGTCTGTGAGGGATTAGTCCGTGTCTGTCTTCTATTGTTTCTGTAGGGATTACAGGTATTTTGTATCAGTGGTGTCTGTGCAAGATTAGCATCAGCTGAATCTGTCCTTGATCTAGAGTACACTCCTGTTCACTGACCCTCTTCTGATCCTCTCAGGTGTTTGTTTATCTGTAGCCTGGTGTTTGGTGTTAACAGTAATGCAGTATTGTGGACACATTGGTTGGTATTAGCATCTGTCATCTATCTCTTTTGTGCACAATTCAGTGTCCTCCCGTTTCCTAATATTATCATGATGGTCACAAACTCTTTCCGTATATCCCTCCCCTTACCCACGTCAGCATGTGGGCCCCAACTAGCCCCAAATTAATCACTTCCCTTCCCTCCTCATCCCTGTAACCTACAAAGTGAGTTCCTTTTCTCAAGCAAACCCTTCTTTGTCTTTTTACAGTAATGTGCTCATGCAGTACTTGTCCTTCTTCGATTGACTTATTTCACTCAGCATAATGTCCTCCAGGTTCATCCAAATTGTGAAATTATTCACATAACCCTCGTTGTTCTTTAATGTAGCATAGTATTCCATTGTGTGCATGTACCATAATTAGGTTATCCACTCATCCGTTGATGGGCATTTAGGTTGTTTCCATCTCTTTGCTATAGTGAATTGTGCTGCAATGATGATAGGTTTACATATGTCTGTTTGTGCACTGTCTCTCGCCTCTTTAGGATATATTCCTAGTAATGGAATTGCTGGATCAAATGGTATTTCTGTTTTCAGTTTTTTTAGGAAACGCCATACTGTATGCCACAATGGTTGTACCATTTTACAATCCCACCAGCAGTGCACAAGAGTTCCAATCTCTCCACAACCCCACCAGCATTTCTTACTATCTGATCTGTTGAACCTTGCTATTATTGCTGGGGTGAGATGACATCTTATTGCTGTTTTGGTTTGCATCTCTCTAATGACTAATGATCACGAGCAATTTCTCATGTGTTTGCTGGCTGCCAGTATAGCTTCTTTGGTGAAGTGTCTGTTCAAGTCTTTTGCCCATTTGTGAATTGGGTTGTCTTTTTGGTGTTGAGGTGTTGAAGTTTGGTATAGATTTTGGAGATAAGTCCTTTATCAGATATGTCATAGGCAAATATTTTCTCCCTATTTGTAGGTTCTCTTTTTACCCTTTTGATGACATCTTTTGATGAACATAAGAATTTAATTTTTGAAAGGTCCCAGTTATCTAGTGCTAAAAGGGCAAGAAGGCCACATCTTCTGACCTCCTCTAACCCCACAAGAGGAAGACAGGAGCACCATCAATACCCCAAGGCCTATTCCTGCAAGGCCAGACATGCTGCCTCCCTCCAGCCCTTTCACCAACTGTTCCTCCCAAAGCACCCACCACTTCTCTCTTGGGTTTGATAATTCACTGCAGTGGCCACATACAACTCATAGATTATGGGGTTTATTAGGGAAGCACCAGGCTACAATTCAAGTTCAGGAAAAATGCTCAGTCTCTCTCCCAGCCCACAGTCTCTCTCCTAACAGTCTCTCACAGTCTCTCTCCCAACAGTGAGTGCCCCTCAGTGTCTCATTCAGCAATGCGTGTCTCTTGCGTCTCTTTCCCAGCAGCATGTGTCTCTTTCAGGAGCACATGTCTCTTTCAGCAGCATGTCTTCCTCAACCAGCAGCCAGAGAGAGACTTCTTCTGCCTCTGGGAGGCCTCTTTTTGAGCCTGGGAGAGTGGCCAAACTAACCAATCATAACATCAGAATTCTAAGCACCTGAGAGAGAGCAGGGACCTCCCAGAACATTGCTTTGTGTTGTGCCCAACGGAAATATTCCAGGTGGATAAGTTTTATAATCAGGAGCTCCTCAGTTGCTCACAGCAAATTCCACCACAGAGTTTACAAAGACTATGGCTAGAAAAGCCACACTAAGTAATTTACTACACCACATCTAGCTTCTCTTCTATCACCTATGCATTCTGGATTATGCTTGATAGTCTATTTATGCCATTAATTAGGGCTCCCATATCTGTCCCTATTTTATCTTTGATGAATTTTATAGTTTTGGGTTTTACATTTAAGTCTGAGATCCAGCTTGAGTTTGTTTTTGTGTATGGGGTGAGGTATGGGTCTTGTTTCATTTTTCTACAAGTGGATATCCAGTTTTGGCAGCACCATTTGTTAAAGAGGCTGTCTCTTCCCTATTTAATGAGTCTTGGACCTTTGTCAAAGATCAGTTGTCCACAGATGGATGGGCCTATACATCTTGACTTTCGATTCTGTTCCATTGGTCTCTCTGTCTATCATCGTGGCAATCCCATGGTATTTTGATTACTGTAGCTGTATAGTAGGTTTTAAGATCTGGGAGTGTGAGACCTCCCACATTGTTCTTCTTGAGAAGTGCTCTGCTTACCTGAGGTCTCTTTCCTTTCCATATGAAGTTAGTAATTGTTTTTTCCATGTACTTAAAAAATTTTGTTGGAATCTGGATCAGGATTGCTTTAAATGTATAGATTTCTTTAGGTAGTATTGAGATTTTCACAATAGTCACTCTGCCTATCCATGAACAAGGTAAGTTCTTCCATTTATGCAGTGCCCTTGTTGTCTCTTGTAGCAGTTTTTTAGTTTTCTCTGTATAGGTCTTTTGTGTCTTTGGTAAGATTTATTCCTAGATATTTTATCTTTTTAGGAGCTATTGTAAATAGTATTGTTTCCCTTATTTCTTTATCAGAGGACTCTTTGTTGATGTAGAGGAATCCAACTTTTTTTTTTTTTTTTTTAGTATAACCATTTTAATGTGTTCTCTTTTGTCTGGCACAAGTCCCCCATTTTAGTAGATCAAAACACAATCTACATGAAATCTCAATGGAATTGGACAAAGTAATTTTATGTCTCATGTTGTTCTGTCTTAAAAATGTTCTACTAAAAATAAGAAACTAAATAAATTTTGCAAAATACCTGTAATATTTTGGCAGTAAGCCTTCCAGAAATGATTCCCTTGTCATTATTTTGCTTATTATGCTCCTTGATCACTCCAATAATTCTTTGCTCTAGTTTGTTATTAATTACCACCTGTTGAGGTGCAAAAAATTCATCTCAATTAGAAGCTTAATTATACAGTAATATTTAATAATTAAATAATATGAAGCAAATCACACAGTTTTCTATATCCTTGCTAACCAACACCAAAATTTCAGCTAAAAATCAAATACAGTACCTATACTTTTTTGGCTACCATCTGACAACATTCCTAACATATATTTAAGAAAAAATAGGATAAGGAAAAAGCAACAAGAAAATATATGGCAAGAAAAAAATCCTTTCATAAAGCCTC
>NW_006922929.1:13427-14214 GCF_000298275.1 Orycteropus afer afer | reverse complement strand
CATTTATCATGATGCTGCTTATTGGTGCAGTTGTAAGGATTTCTGTTTTTATGTTGAGGTGTAATTCATACGGAAGACTGTAGTCTTTGATATTCATCAGTAAGTGCTTGAAGTCCTCTTCACTTTCAACAAGCAAGGTTTTGTCATCTGCATATTACAGGTTGTGAATGAGTTCTCTTCCTCCACTGCTGATATTCCTCTTCACATAGTCCAGGTTCTCAGAGTATTTTCAGAATAGATTTATCCAGATTTGCAGGACCACCAGAATCATTTGCAGAATTAAAGCTATAAATTCTTGGACCTCGCTTGACTCGGGGAACTCTGGTGCTGGTAATGGTGGCGGGGGCTGACCTGGCTTCTTGTTTTGAGCCTCCACCGTAGCCCAAGCCTCAGAGGGTTTCACTCTGGAAGCAGACAAGGCAGCCCACATGGCTGCAGCCCCTGGCACCTTGTGTTTCTTGTTCTTGCCGCCCATATGGCAAATGCAACAGAAGATCCCTTTCCACCCCTGCACCACCACAGCACCCATCCAACTGATTTTTGTATGTTGACCTTGTATCCTGCCACTTTGCTGAACCTCTCTATTAGTACCAGTAGTTTTTTATTTAGTCCCTTGGGTTTTCTATGTACAGGATCATATCATCCACAAATAGAGATAGTTTTAGTTCCTCTTTATCAATTTGTATGCCTTTATTTCTCTTTCTTGCCTTATTGCCTTGGCCAGGACTTCCAATGCAATGTTAAATTGTTGTTGTTATGTGCCGTAGAGTCACACCCAACTCATAGC
>NW_006922929.1:11006-12137 GCF_000298275.1 Orycteropus afer afer | reverse complement strand
AGGAACCAGCTTTTTATTTTTTTGATTTTCCCTATGTTTTTTCCTTTTGTTTTGTTTTCTGTTTCATTTATTTCTGCTCTGATCTTTATTATTTCCTTACTTCTAGATACTGTAGGATTCTTTTGTTGTTCTTTTTCTAGTTGTTGGAATTGATGAGTTAAAATGTTGATTTTGTTTCTTTCCTCTTTTCTGACATATGCATTTATTGCTAGAAACTGTCCTCTGAGTAATGCTTTCACTGTGTCCTGTAGGTTTTGGTACAATGTATCTTCATTTTCATTTGTTTCTAGGAATTTTTTTTATTTCAGTTTTTATTTGTTCTGTTCCCCAGTAGTTTTTCAGCAGTGAATTGTTCAGCGTCCACGTTTGATGTTTTTCCTTGATCTTCCTATTATTAATTTGTAATTTTGCAGCATTGTGGTCCAAGAAGATGCTTTGTAGTATTTCAATGCTGTTGACTTTATTGAGGCTTGTTTTATGTCCTAACATATGATCAATTCTGGAGAAGGATCCATGTGCACTGGAGAAGATTGTGAATTGTGCTTTTGTTGGGTGGAATACTCTGTATATGTCTATGAGTTCGAGTTGGTTGATTGTGTTGTTGAATTCTTCTGCATCTTTGTTGAGTTTTTTCTAGTTGACCTGTCCCTCTTTGAGAGTGGTGTATTAAAGTCTCCTACTACTATTGTAGAGTTGTCTATTGTCCCTTTTAATTCAGTTAATAATTGCTTCATGTATTTTGGAGCACTCTCATTGGGTGCATAAATATTTATTGTTGTAACATCTTCTTTGTCAATTGACACTTTCAGCATCATATAATGTCCTTCTTTGTCTCTTATGGTGTTTTTCACTTTGATGTCTATTTTATCAGAAATTAATATTGTTACTCCTGCTCTTTTTTGACTACTTTTGGCTTGGTATATTTTTTTCCGCCCCTTAACTCTTAATTTGTTTTTATCTTTGTGTCTAAGTGGGTCTCTTATAGGCAGCATATCAATGGGTCTTCTTTTCTTATCCAGTCTGCCACTCTCTTTCTCTTGATTGGTGCATTTAGTTCATTCACACCGAGTATAATTAGTGATAGATATGAATTGATTTCTGTCATTCTATTTTTTTTTTTGTCATGTTGTT
>NW_006922929.1:9587-10210 GCF_000298275.1 Orycteropus afer afer | reverse complement strand
GTTTTCTTTGTCTTTGGTTTTGGAGAGTTTGATTATAATATGCCTTGGTGTTTTTCTGTTGGGATCTATCCTGTATGGGGTTCTATGAGTTTCTTAGACTAATTCTTTTCTTCCTTCATGATATGGGGGAAGTTTTCTGCTAGTAGGTCTTCCACAATTTTCTCGTTTTTTTTTTTTTTTCACTTCTTGTTCTGGAATTCCAGTGAGTCGTATATTGTTCCTTTTCATGTCATCCATATAACTCTTAAGTTCTCTTCATTTCTCTTAAATCTTTGTTTAATTTTTCTTCATACAGGCTGATGTCCAGGGATTTGTCTTCTAGTTGAGAAATGCATTCTTCAGCCAGTTCTATCCTACTCTTTTGTGCTTCTACTGTATTGTGTAATTCTGTAATTTTAGTATTCATCTTCTGGATTTCTAACTGCTGTTTTTGTATGAATTCTGATTGTGCATTAATCTTGTTATTTCGTTCTTGAATGATTTTCCTGAGTTCCTCCAGGGAGCTGTCTGTGTTCTCCTTGTTACTGTTTTGGGTTACCTTAGGTTAGTTTAGAGCTCTATAAACAGATCTTCTAAATTCTTTCTCAGATAATTCTATTGCCTCCCCTTCCTCCATGTTTAAT
>NW_006922929.1:4588-9418 GCF_000298275.1 Orycteropus afer afer | reverse complement strand
TTGTTTCCTAGACTTTTGAGGTTGTCTTTAACTGCTGGTTACATGTTGATTTGTTTTGTCTTGGTTTTATGATTTAATATTTTGAAAAGGTGGAGCTGGTGTATTTTACTTTTTTGGTTATTAATTCAGCTGTGCTTGATTGTTCTGCAGTTTTCTTTGTGATGATGGATTCACAGTGTGGAATGTGGATGTAGGTCTCTGTTTGTCGTAAGGAGTATTTAAGATCTGAGCTGGCAGGTATTATGGTGGATGAATGTGATTTTCTATTGGATGAGTGAGGGTATAGGTGGAGAAGGTGGGAGGAGAAAAGAGAGAGAAGAAAAGCACCAAATTGCCAGGGGGGATTTCTAGGGCTTTGAGTAGGATGCTAATGATGACGTTGTACTGTTATTCACAGGCCCACAGCTCAAGTTCAGCAGAGACTCCAATTGTTAGGGGCCACCACTTTCCACCAGTTCAGACATATGCAAAAACCCTGCTCTTGAGGCCCCTCCATGCCAAAAAGCTGACCTAAGATAACTGCCCTGCTCTGTGATCTGCAGCATGAGTTCCTCCCATGGTCTGCCCACTTCCAGCATCAATGTTTTCTCTGCATGAGTTTTAGCAGTGCTGGAGCCAGGGAAATGTCTGCTCGCACCCAGCGAACCCAAGTTTACCGACAAAAGCAGGTTCCGGTCCCTCCATGCCAAAAATGTGATCCAGGATAACTGCCCCTTTCCGTGATCCAAGGGAGGAGTTCCTCCCAGGGCCCACCCACTTGCGGCATTAATGATCTCTCTGTTCGGGTTTCAGTGGCACTGGGACCAGAGAAATGCCTACTCGCACCCAGTGGATCCAAGTTTACCGATAAAACCAGTACTTAAGGTAGATCTGTGTGGTGACTGCTGGTCCACTTGTGTTGTGCACCTTCTACCCCAGGGAGGTCTCCGATGGCCCTTCTTGCCTGCCAGTTGGCACTCTGCAGGCCATATTTCCCTGCTTTTGTTCTTTATTCCCTGTCCCTTTCTCCTTTCTAGTCCTACTCCTCTGAGTTTGGCACACTCTGATTCAGTGAGCTGTTCAGAGCATCAGAATCCCTATTTCAAAGTGCTGCATATAGTTATTCAGGCACTAAGATGCTAGAGGGAATTAGCATGGGGAATACTGATGAGACACCATTTTGAAACTCCCTTTGCCCATTTTATAGTTGGGTTATTTGTCTTTTTATTTTTGTTGAAATTTTATAAATTTTGGTTATTAGATTATCAGATAAATGGTTTCTGAAGATATTTTCCCAGTGAGTAGATTGTCTTTTCACTATTTTGGCAAAGACTTTTGATGAAGAAAAGTTCTTAATTTGTATGGTATCCTATTTATTTATTTGTCTTTTGCAGTTTGTGCTTTTGTTATTATATTAGATAATCTGTTGTTAAAAACTAGGCCCAACAGTCTTGCCCTTACATTTATGATTTTAGTTTTTACATTTAAGTCTTAATTCATTTTGAATTTGTTTTTGTGTATGGTGTCAGGCATGTATTCTGTTTCATTTTTCTGCATGAGGAAATTCCAATTTTCCAAACACCACTTATTGAAGATACTTTTCATTCCCCATCAAAGAGTACGAGGCTGTTTTGATTACTGTCAAAAACAAAAAACAAAAAAACCTCACTGCCCTCGAATTGAATCTGACTCAAATGACTCCTACTTGGGTTTCCAAGGTGGTATCTCTATGAAAGTAGATTGCCCAATCTTCCTTCTGAGGAGCAGCTGGTAGGTTTGAACCGCCAGCCTTCTGGTTAGCAGCCAAATGCCCTAGGTACTATGCCACCAGAGTATAATATAATGCATAATATAGTTTTAAAATCAGGAAGTGTGAGTCCTCCTACTTTGCTTTAGCTCTTTAGGGCCTCTTGCCATTCCATATAAAGTTGAGGATTGAGATTTATGTTTCTATAAAGAAGACTATTGGAATTTTGATTGAGATTACAATGAATCTATTGATCACTTTGGGTAGTATTTCCTTCTTAATAATATTAAGTCTTCCAGTCCATGAATGTGGAACATCTTTACATTTATTTAAATCTTCTTTAATCTCTTTCAGCAGTGTTTTATGATTTTCTTGAATAAGTTTTTCATATCTCTGATTTAATGTATTCCTAGGTAGTTTATTCCCTTAGATAGTATTGTAGATGGAATAATTTCCCTAATTTTCCTTTCAGGTTTCTCATTGCTAGTGTATACAAAGCCAACTGAATTTTGTTGACCTTGTACTTTGCAACTTTGCTTAATTCCTCTATTAGTGCTAAAAGTTTTCTTGTAGACTCTTTGAGATTTTCTACATATAGGATCATATCATCCATAAATAAAGACAATTTTACTTCTTCTCCAATCTGGATATATCTATCTATCTATATCTATCTATCTATCTATCTATCTATCTATCTATCTATCTATATTCATTTTCTTGTTGCTCTGATCAGGACTTCCAGTATAGTATTGAATAGAAGTGGTGAGAGCAGGCATCCTTATCATGTTCTTGATTTTAAGGGGAAAGCTTTCAATCTTTCTTCATTAAGTATAATGTTGACTGTTGGCTTTTCATATATGCTCTGAATTATATTGAGGAACTTTCCTTCTATTCCAATATTGCTGAGAGGTTTCATCAAGAAAAGGTGTCGGATTTTTTCAAATACTTTTTTTTTTTTGCATCCCTAGAGATTATCAGTGGTTCTTTTCCTCACAGGGGCATATTCTTGATGTAAAGATTCAGAAGAATATTGCAGGGGGCTTTTGACACTCCAAATCTTATCCTCTTTGAGATCTCCAGGGTGTGTGAAACACAGTGAGGATCTCCCCACATCATCCAGAAGTGTACTATGGAATCAGTTATATTTAACCATATCCATGGCAGAAGGTGTTTATTTGTGTTTTATTGACTAAGAAAAAGCATTCGACTATGTGGATCCTAACAAATTATGGATAACCCTGAGAAGAATGGGAATTCCAGAACACTTAATTGTGCTCACGAGGAACCTGTTCATAGACCAGGAGGCTGACTTTGGAACAGAACAAGGGGGTACCATAAGGTTTAAAATCAGGAAGGAAGTGCATCAGGGTTGTATCCTTTCACCATATTTGTTCAATCTGTATGCTGAGCAAATAATCCAAAAAGTTGGACTATATGAAGAAGAATGTGGCATCAGGATTGGAGGAAGACTTTATAACAACCTTCAATACACAGATGACACAACCTTGCTTACTGAAAGTGAAGATGACTTGAAGCACTTACTGATGAAAATTAAAGACTACAATCTGGTGGCACAGTGCCTAAGGCATTTGATTGGTAACCAGAAGGTTGATGGTTCAAACCCACTAGCCACTCTTCCAAAGGAAAACTAGGCAATATACTTCTGTAAAGTTTTACCACCTCAGAAACCCAAAGGGGGTTGCTATGAGTCAAAATTGAGTCGATGGCAGTGAGTTTCGTTTGGTTTTGGAGTCTGCAGTATGGATTACACCTTAACATAGAGAAGATGAAAATCCTCACTGCTGGACCAATAAGCAGTATCATGATAAATGAAGAAAAGATTGATACTGTCCAGGATTTCATATTACTTGGTTCCACAATCAACACCAATGGAAGCAGCAGTCAAGAAATCAGATGATGTACTGTACTAGGTGAATCTGCTGCAAAAGACTTCTTTAAAGTGCTGAAGAGCAAAGATGTCTCTTTGAAGACAAAGGTGCACCTAACCCAAGCCATGGTATTTTCAGTTGTCTCAAATGCATGTGAAAGTTGGACAATGAATAAGGAAGACTGAAGAAGAATTGATGCTTTTGAGTTGTGGTGTTGGCGAAGAATACTGAAAGTACCATGGACTTCCAAAGAATGTACAAATCTGTCATGGATGAAGTGAAGCTGGATTGCTCCTTGGAAGAATGTCCAGACTTTGTCTCACCTGTTTTGGTCATGTTGTCAGAAGGGACCATTTCCTGGAGAAGGATATCATGCTTGGTAAAGTGGAGGGTCAATGAAAAAGGGGAAGGCCCCCAACAAGATGGACTGACACTGTGGCTGCAAAAATGGGCTCCGGTATAAGAAGGATTGTGAGGCTGGCACAGGACCTGGCAGTGTTTCGTTCTGTTGTACATAGGGTCACTTTGATTCAGAGATGACTTGATGGTACCTAACAACATCAGCATGGCAGAAGGAACATCAAATGCAAAGTCCCTGATGTAAGGATGTTCTTGGTATGTTGAAGAAATAGCAAGAAAGCTGGTGTGGATGGAACATAGTGACCCTGGGAAGTTATATGGAGATGAACTCAGAGCTGACAGTGTCCAGGGGAGTTTGCATTTTTTATCAAATTGGGAAGTTGCAGGTCCACTCTGGCCACAGAGGGGCATATATATTATGAGATTACTTAGTTTGCTGGAGTAAGGCAGAATGTAGGGGTGTTACAATAGAAACTGGGCAATCAGAAAAGAGGCAATCACAGCAGTCTAAATAAAATGTGATGATGGCTTGTACCAGGATGCAATGGAGAATGCTATGGAAGGAAAGATATCAAGGATATGACCAAATGACAGAACTCAAGTTTGACCCCAAGATTTTGTCCTGAGATGAATGATGATGCCAATTTATTAAGATGAAGAAACCTGGGTGAGGTTAAGGGTTTGGAAGGGATTAAGACTTTTGTTTTGAACATGGTAACATGTTGAACACTCAATTTGATATGTAATTTGCGATGCCAGAAAGGCAGTGGAGACTTCTGGTAAGAGGGAGGAATACGCAGACAAGCGACACAGACCTTCTTCAACAGAGAAAAGAAAAACCAATTGACAGAGATA
>NW_006922929.1:0-1072 GCF_000298275.1 Orycteropus afer afer | reverse complement strand
GGAAGGGGAGGGGAGGGAACACTGCAAAAAAATGCATTGACCCATGTCACTTTAGTTTTGTGTATTTCACTGTGCATAAATTATAATTCAATAAAATGCATTAAAAAAGGCAGTTGAATATTCAAATCAAGGTCAAAGGAGAGTTCCAGTCAGGGATATTCATGTTCACCTAGGGAACAGGTGTAGAAAGAGTGATGCCACACTCCAAACTGTGGATGTCACTATGAGGAGGCTCCAACAATGAAAAAGTGTTTTCAGATATCAGTTTCTTTCAATTTGATGGATGTGAAATGCTGTCTCCTTTATTCTTTTTAATTTCCATTTTTCTCAATATTAGTCTCCTGGAGAATCTTCTCATATGTTTTTCACCATTTGCGCTTCTTACCTTTGAATTGTCTAATTTTATTCCTAATCAATTTTTCTATTTGACTGTTTGGTTTTTGAGTTTTTTATAAATATTCGAAATACTAATCCTTCATGAGATATGTGGGCTACAAATACAGTTGATTTTCATTATTTCCAGCTTCTACATTTGCACATTCACCTACTAGCTAACATTAATTTACAAAAATCAATATCCATGGGTGATTTCATTGTCATTTGTAGACATATATGTAAAGAGGCAAAAATGTGAAGCCACCTAATGCACACAGTGCCAGCTGAAGGGGAGCAAGGTGATGCTCTATCTACTTTTTTGAGCTCTCATACTGTCAACAAATGTCCATTTAGTGCCCATTTTTCACACTTTTGTGGTTTTTTTTTTTTGGTGACTTTGCTGTTTAAAATGTTCCCCATATGTAGTGCTGAAGTACTGTTCAGTTTTCCTAAGCACAAGAAGGCTGCAGTATGCCCTATGAAGGAAAGACCTGGCTCTTTTTCTTTTCTCTTTAATGTAGTGTATTGCATTGATTGATTTTCTAATGTTGAACCACTCTTGCATCCCTGGAATAAATTCCCACTGATCATGGTGTATGATGCTTTTAATATGGTGTTGAGTTTAGTTAGCTTGGGTTTTGCTGAGGGTTTTGGTATCTATATTCTTAAGAGATATTGGTCTGTAATTTTTTTCCTC
>NW_006922928.1:128313-128859 GCF_000298275.1 Orycteropus afer afer | reverse complement strand
CGTTCTTTAAGATAAGTCAGACTCAAGCATCATTGGCATGCAAATATTATTTCTTTCAAAAAGCCATTCCCTGAGACCTGCATTGAATTTGGTTTCACCAGAGTTTTCACAGAGAACCTTGAACAATTCAAGTTATGTTATTTTTCATCCTGTATCATAATGATTAGCTTAATTGACTGGCTTTCCATATAAAAATAATGATGGGGAAAAATAAAAGATCCCTAGGTTTTCTGTTGCATTTTAGAAGTTATTCACATTCAAATCTTGACAGGAGTGAAAGACTAACTTAAATCTGTGCTAATGTGTCATATTTAAATTTATAAATAGATCGTTATATATTTTGAGCTAATTTTACCACAAAATTCTTATGAACTATTTATCACATATTCCCTCTCATTCCCGCCATTCCTTAGAAGGAAGACTGGGCAATTTACTTCCGTAGAGATACCACTTTTGAAACCCAAGGAAGGGTCACTATGAGTCAGAATCAACTTGACCTCAGTGAGTTTGGTATTTTTGGTACACACACACACACACACACACACA
>NW_006922928.1:90273-91204 GCF_000298275.1 Orycteropus afer afer | reverse complement strand
TGATTAGGTAGGACAATATAGGACAATGTAAGGTGTTTGTGGCTAACAACAGCTTTTTAATAATGTAACCAAGGTACATAGCACACTTGTGGAGATAGGACAATCCAATAATGTGCATGGAACCCTAACATAGGGATTGGTCAGTTCTGCCATTCTGCTAGATTTAAAATGGGACATCCCAGAGTCAGAAAATGTGTATCTCATTACTATCAAGAAAGAAAGAGGAGCCAGGAGTGTAGTGCATTCTTGGATTCAAGATTTCTGCACTGGACTTCCTTGACATAGAGATGGCAGAGAGACAGCAGCAGGAGAGGCAGCAGAACCAGGAGATTGTCATGAGGTGGAGTGGCAGGCTTGCTGGTCCACGGAGTGAGAAAGCTCAATGTCTTTTGGCAGGAGGCTTGCTGGTAGAGCGGGATGCACCTATTTCAGAGCTAAAATAGTTTTGTAACACTTAGCCCAGCAGGGCAGAGGCTGGACTTAGAGACTAAGGGTCAAAGATAGGCATGTCTAAGGTCGTGGTCAAGAGGAGGCTGTACTGACCAAAGAACTGTATCCTGAGAATTCCTGGACAAGAACCTGGTACTTCTCTAATAAACTCTATAACCATGAGTATTGTCTGAGTTCTGTGTAGCCATTGCAACACATTATTGAACCAAGCAGAGAAGTAGAGAGTGCTGTGGAAGGAGAATTGATGTCAGAATTGGTAAAAAGGTTGGAGGGGGACAGCATGACTGACCTGGACTTCATAAGAGCCAGCCTTAGGTTGTTAATACTGATGTCCATTTTCTCTCATTTTTGAAGTTAAAGGAGGTCAGAGGAAGCCTTTCCACATTCTTTTTTCAGGGTGTGACTTGATTAAGGGGACTTGTTTTTATTTCTATTCTTCCTTTTAATCTTGTATGGTTGGTTGTTTTAATCAGTGCATAAT
>NW_006922928.1:88117-89533 GCF_000298275.1 Orycteropus afer afer | reverse complement strand
TGCAATAATATTCACCTTTGTTTCCCTTAACTTTTTGCTCCTCTCACTGCCTTGATATTTTGTGCCTTATTATATATTGCCTTTCCATTCTTCCAAATTAATGTGTCTACCTTGTGTTACTTTCCCTTCTCCTCCCACCCATGATAACCCTCAAATAATGATGCTTTCTGTGTGTAAACATTT
Organism: Orycteropus afer afer; assembly: GCF_000298275.1. Taxonomy (NCBI): domain Eukaryota; kingdom Metazoa; phylum Chordata; class Mammalia; order Tubulidentata; family Orycteropodidae; genus Orycteropus; species Orycteropus afer. Next base: position 89,350 of record NW_006922928.1, on the reverse strand, counting down.
TCTTGACTTTTACAATAGTGATCTCATACAATATTTATCCTTTTGTGATTGACTAATTTCACTCAGCATAATGACCTCTATGCTCATCCATGTTATGAGATGCTTTTCAAATTCATTGTTATTCTTTCACTTTATGTAGTATTCCATTATGTGTATGTAACATAGATTGTTTATCCATTCATCCACTGATGGGCAATTAAGTTGTTTCTATCTTTTTTGCTATTGTGAATAATGCTTGAGTGAACATAGGTGTGTATATATTTGTTCATGTCACAGTTCATTTCCTTAGGGTATGTACTGTCTTAGTTCTCTAATATTGTTATAATAGAAATAGCACAAGTGGATAGCTTTCAGAAACCTGGAATTTACTCTCTTATAATTTAGGAGGTTAGAAGACCAAATTCAGAGTGCTGGCTATTGGACTTGGTGAAGGTCCCTTGATCTTGAGCTTCAGCTCTGCCTCTTATTCCAGGCCCACTGGAGCAAGCTGGGGCTTCTTCTGACTCATGAAGCAGCTGGCTGCTGAAGTTAATGAACACAAGATCTACAGGTGAAATGACACCATCTCGAGAGCAGCAGGCAACACAGAAAGTCACTGGTTTTAGTCAAGGAACTGGAGATAAAGACTGGGCCAAATGCAAGATATAAATGTACCAAAAAGCTAGAGACTTTTCTCAAAGCTTCTCTTTATATACTGGAGGCAGACCACACCATGAAGACAACTACTTAGCTGCTCATAACAGATTCTATCATGAAGGTGATTACAATCTCATCACAGGGCATAACTACATCCAGCTGTCAAGTCACTGAAAACCACAGCCCAGCCAAGTTGACACACAGCCTTAACTATCACATATATCTAGCAATGGGATTGCACTATCACATGGTATTTCTATTTCTGACTTCTTAAGACAATACCATACTGTTTTCAACAGTTGTACCATTTTACAATTCCATCAACAGTGTATGAGGAATCTAATATCCCCATACTCTTGCCAATATTTGTTTCCTGTTGTTCCTTTTTTAATTTTTTTGATATTTTTTGCTATTAATGCTTGAAAGAGATGATATCCCGTTATTGTTTTGATTTGCATATCTCTAATGGCTAATGAGGAGCTCTGGTAGCTTAGTGCATAAGGCACTTGACTGCTAACCAGAAGGCTGGCAGTTCAAACCCACCAGCTACTCCTCGGAAGGAACATGGGGCAATCTACTTCCATAGTGGTACTGCCT
>NW_006922928.1:87471-88017 GCF_000298275.1 Orycteropus afer afer | reverse complement strand
AACAACAATGGCTAATGATCATAGGCATTTCTTCATGTGTTTGTTAGCTGCCTGGATTTCTTATTTGGTGAAGTGTCTGTTTAGGTCATCTCCATTTTTCAATTGGATTCTCTGTTTTTATAAAGATGTTGAAGTTGTCTACAAATTTAAGAGATTAGTGCCTTGTTCAGTATGTCACTGTCATTTTTTCCCCCTATCTGTAGGTTTTCTTTTTACTCTTATGGCAAAATCTCTTGATATGCAAAAAAGGTTATTTTTTCAGAGCTTTCAGTTATCTATTTGTCTTCTGATATTTGTGCATTTTAATTATGTTTGATAAACTGAAAAAAAAACAAACCCACTGCCATCAAGTCAGATCCAACTCATAGTTGGACCTTTAGGCCCTTCAATCATCTTGGGTTGGTTTTTGATACATCTTAGGTTAGTTTTTCCAGAATAGACCACATGTTGGGCCACAAAGCCAGCCTCAAGAAATTTTAAAACATTGAAATATCACAAAGCATTTTCTAGGATCATAATGCTTTCAAATTAGAAATTAACAAGAAG
>NW_006922928.1:85218-85851 GCF_000298275.1 Orycteropus afer afer | reverse complement strand
AAGAGTATTAACAAGAACTGTACTCTAACAAATCTGAAAACCTAGAAGAAATAGACAGATTTGTAGAAACCCATTATCTAGTCAAACTAAACCAAAATGAAGTAGAAAATTTTAACAGATCCTCTTCAAGCCATCCCATTTGTGGTATATTCCTGTCAGAACAGCACCAGGTAACCAAAACACATTCTTTTAAAAAACACTCTGCAAAACAGTAATAGAAAGGAAATTCTCCAACATTATTAGGGGCATAGACACAAAACCAACACCCAACATTATTCTCAGTGGAAGGAGACTGAAAACATTCCCCTTGTGAATGTGAAACAGACAACAATGTCCTTTATTACCACTCCTATTCAATATTGTATTGGAAGTCCTAGCCAGAGCAATAAGGCAAGAAAAAGGAAAAAGAAGGTATACAAATTGGCAAAGAAGAAGTAAAATTATCTATATTTGCAGATGATAGACACAGTGGCTACAATGATGGACTCAGGTATACCAAGGATCATGGGGCTGGCACAAGACTGGGCAGTGTATCATTCTTCTGTACATAGGGTTGTTATGAGTCGGAGATGACTCGATGGCATCTAACAGCAACAACAACAGCATGATCTTCTACATAGAAAATCCTAGAAA
>NW_006922928.1:78505-84855 GCF_000298275.1 Orycteropus afer afer | reverse complement strand
TACTAATAGCCACAACAGTCAAAACAACCTGGTATTGGTACAGTGACAGACACAGAGATCAACAGAACAGAATTGAGGATCCAGAAACAAATCCATCCACTTATATTCAGTTGATCTTTGAGAAAGAGCTGAAACACATTAAATGGGGAAGAGATAGTCTCTTTAACAAATGAAATTAGCAAAACTGGATTTTTTTGCAGAACAATGAAACAGGATCTCTATCTCACATCATATACATAAACTAACTCAAGATGGGACTTGTTTTCTTATAAAAATTGTATAAGATACACACACACATAATAAAACAAAGAAGAAATACTCAACAATTACAGTAATAATTTCTGCAACTGGTCATGTGGTCATAGCTGGTATTTAGAACTAACTTCTTCTGCCATCTATTCTGTATTCTCTTTACCTCCATGAAGCATGTCAGCTGTTAGTTCTTTGCCTGCTTTAGTGATAACTTTTAATTCTGAAAAATGTTGGCCATTAGTAGTCATATTTGAATTGTGTTGTTGAAGTTTCCATTAACTTTAATCACAGGGGACGGTAGATGTTCTAAGGAATCTCCTGAATTCCAGGCATTCTTTTCTTTACTTCTATTAAATAATATCAATAAGATTTCCCTTTGGTAATCAGGATTAATCTTGCCAGCTAATATGGTAAATCCTTGTTTTGCCTGTTGAACCATAAGGGCCCAAACTGGCCACGTGGCATTCTTAATTTCTAGTTCAGTGGAATCAATCTTGTGTCTCCTCATTGGAGCACTCCTAATTTTGGAAATAAGACATCTACACACTCAGAGCATAGAGTGAAAGAGAGAAAAAGCAAAAATGGTGTAAGGTGGTAATTAGGAGTAATACTAAGCAATGTCATTCCCATTTCAATGCCTTGATTTTTGGATTCATGAATCCTGGGAATGGGAAAAACAGTATTATATATTAGGTGCTTGTTTAGAGTGTATATAGTTCCCTGGAGAACATTGCCCTAACCCTCCAAAGTATTGCCACCTATCTGGCATTATAACTGTGTCCTTAGAAGGTCATTTCATAATTCTATCAAGGAACTGTTTTAGGATGATTGGAAACACGCTATGACCAGTGAATTCCATGAAAATATGCCCATTACTGGACTTCATTTGCTGTTCAGTAAATCTCTTGATCTAAGGCAATGCTGGGCAAGATAACATGATGGTAAATAAGGCATTTTGTGAGTCCATAGATAGTAGTTTTGGCAGCAGCACACTGCATAATAGGAAGGTAAACCTATTTCCAGAGTAAGGGTCTATTCCAGTAACATCAAAACACAGCCCTTTCTATGATGGAAATGGTCCAATGCAATCAACCTGCCACTAGGCTCATCACCTTGAGAAATGGTGCCATAACAAGACCTCAGTGCTAGTCTCTGCTACTGGCAGATTGGATACTCAGCAGTGGTTGTAGGTGTGTCAGCCTTAGTTAGTGAAAGTCTATGTTGTTGAGCTTATGCATAATCTTCATCCCTGCCATGATGACTACTTTGTTCATTAGCTCATTGGGCAATAACAAGAATGTCTGGGGAATGAGGATGACTGGTTTCCACAGAATGTCTTATCCTATCCACTTGACTGTTAAAACCCTCTTCTGCTGAAATCACTGTTTGGTGAGGATTCACATGAGACATAAATATATTCAATTCTTTGGCCTATTAAGAAGGGTCTATGCACATACCTCTTCTTCTTCCCTCCTTGTCACTACTTTTCCAACCACATTCCTTCCAAATCCCTGACCAAACCATTGGCCACAGCCCATGAGTCCACACACAATCACACATGTGAACATTTCTCCTTCCAAGGAATGTGAACAACCAGGAGCATTGCTGAAAGTTCTGCCAATTAGAAAGATTTCACTTCATCACTGTCATTCAGGGATGTTCCAGAAAAGGGCTGCAGTGCTGCCACTGTCCACTTTCAAGTGGTGCTTGCATATCTCTAGAACCATCTGTAAACCAAGCAAGATTTTTCTCTTCCTCAGTCAACTGATCATAAGGAGCTCCATATGAAGCCATAGGTACATACTGGGAAAGGGAAGAATAATGGAAGCCATGGACAATTAAGCCACTTCTTCATATAATTTATTTATATATTTTTTTTATAATTTATTTGTGCCTTCAATTCCTAGTCAAGACTGATGTTGAATATACATCATTTTCATTTAATGATGAAGTGTTGCAGAGCACATTCAAATTGATGACTCTCTAGGGAAGACAATGGCAATTTTATCCCACATGATGACTTGGTGGCCCATGATTAAATGTTCAGTTTCTATAAACATCCAGTAACAAGCCAAAAGATGTTTCTCAAAAGGAGAGTAGTTATTTGCAGAGGATCACAGGGTTTTGCTTAAAGTCTTAGGGATCTGCACAGTGATTCACCAACAGGGCCTACCCAGACTCCAAATAGCATCACTACCTGCCACTGACACTTCAAGAACCACTGGATCAGCCAGATTATATGTCCCTAGTGGCAGAGAGGCTTACATGGCACCCTAAACCTGTTGCAGAACCTTCTCTTTTTCTGGGCCCCATTGAAAGCTATCTTCTTGTTGAGTCACTGGATAAATAAGCTGGAGTAACACACACAAATGAGGGATATATTTCCTCTAAAATATAAATAGGCCTGCCAGGCATTTTGTCTACTTTGTAGTTGTAGGAAGGGGCCAGGTATAACAATTTATCCTTCACTTTAGTCGGAATATCTCAACAAGCTCTACACCAGTGGACCCTTAGAAATTTCCCAGAGATTGATGACACCTGAATTTTTGTGGAATTATTTTCTTACCCTCTACCAGGGAAATGTCTTACCAATAAGTTTGGAGTCATTAATAGTCCCATAGTCCCCCCTTACTAGGTTCAATCAGTATAATGTCATCAATGCAAAGGACCAGTGTGATGTCTTGTGGAAGGGAAAGTTGATCAAGGTCACTTTGGACTATATTGTGACATAGATCTGGAGAGTTGATATACCCCTGAGATAGCATAGAAAGATATATTGATGGCTTTGTCAGCTGAAGGCAAACTAATTCTGGTAACTCTTCCAAACAGGTGAAAAGGCATTTAGCCAGATCAATAGCTACATACTAGGTACCAGGAGATGCATTAATTTGTTCAAGCAATGAAACCACATGTGGAATAGCAGCTGCAGTTGGAGTCCTCGTTTGATTAAATTTGTGATAATCTACTGTCATTCTCCAAAATTAATCTATTTTTGTACAGGACAAATAGGCTAGTTGAATGGGCATGTTGTGGGAATCAAGTCCCTGATAGTGACACTAATTCTGTAATCCCTCCAGGAATGTAGTATTGCTTTTTTTTTTTTTTTTTTCATTTTTAAGATTATATTGTGATTTGGGTGGAAATTTACAGAGCAAATTAGTTCTCCGTTCAACAATTCATGCACATTTTGTTTTGTGACACGAATTGCAAACCCCACACTGTTAACAGCACTCTTCCCACATACTCCCTATTTTTACCATTCCATTCATCCTTCTTTACTATCTCTTTCTGATTTCTGAACTTTATCCCTGGAAAAATACTGCCCTTTTGATCTCATGTGGTTGATTGCAATATGGAGTGTATAGCTCCCTGGTATTATTTTTCACCTTATGGAGAGATCTATTGGTTCTCTAGGGAGCTCTGGTAGTGGAGTGGTTAAAACATTTGCCTACTAATGAAAAAGTTAGTAGTTCAAACCCACCAGTTATTCCATGGGAGAAAGATGAGGCCGTCTGCTTCAATGCATATTTACATACTTGAAAACCCTACAGGCAGTTCTAGTCTGTCCTACAGTGTCACTACAGGTCACAGTCTACCTAATGGTGGTAGTATTTGGTTTTATTATGTGGCTAAAATTTGAGTCACAGAGGTGAATTTAGTTTTGGGTTTTAAGAATTCCAGTTAGCCATAGTTTTGGGGGTACCACCAGTCTCTATCATAGAAGTTGAGGATCACATGGTCCAATAGTCCTTTGGACTAATTGTTTCCATGTGCTTTGATTTTCTACACTCTTCTTTGCTTCAGATGGGGAGAGACAGATAGATGAAATTTAAGTGGCTATTCACAAGCTTTTAAGACCACAGTTACTACCCCTCATAGAATGTAATACTGTCTTTGTAGATCATTATTATTGTTAGGAAAAGTAGAAACCAAAACCAAAAGTACAATATCAATTACAATTAATCCAAAAAGAAGGAACTACATATATATGTGTAAGAAAACATGTATAGGACTTGTATACTGAAAATTATAGAAAACTAGTAAAATAAATAAAGATCAAAGTATATGGAGAGATTCTGTGTTCATGTTTTGGGAAAGTCACCATTGCAAATATGTCAAATCTTTCCAAATTGATACAAAGTTTTAAGGAAAATTCTATCAAAACTCTAGCAATATTTTTGGATATATGAACAAAATATGGTTGTTTTATAATTTGTATGGACAGGAACAAGTACTAGAATAGGTAATAATTCTGAAAATGAATAAGAGAGTTGGAGCAATAATTGTATCCTATTTCAAGACTCACTGTAAGTGTGCAATAATCAGGACAGTGTTGTATTAGGGAGAGATAGAGCCATAGATAATGGACAAAAAATAGGTAACTCAGAAACAGACCCACATAAATATGCCAAACTGAATTTTGACAAAGATGCAGGACATTTCAAGGGAGAAAGGATAGCTTTTTCAATGGTGTCAGAGCAACTGTCTATCCATAAGCAAAGAAATGAACCTTCGCCATACCGCACATCCTATGAAAAAATTAAAGGGGATTATAGATTTAAGTGTAAAACACAAAACTATAAAAGTTTTAGAAGACAATATAGGAGATAACCTTCAAAAACTAAAAAGTTCTTAGACACCACACACACACACACACACACACACACAAACTGTCCTTAAAAGCAAAACTGATCAATTGAACTTCATCAAAATTAAAAGATTTTGCTACATGAAAAACCCCACTTGTGAGTCCACAGACTGGAGAAAAACATTTACAAACTACATATCTGACAAACACTAGTATCTAGAATATATAAAGAACTGTTAACATTATACATTCAATAAACAAGCAATCCCTTATAAAGGGGGTAGGAGATATGAAGAATTATACTGATGGAAAATATGTATTGATGCAAATAAGCACATGAAAAGATGTTCAACATCACTAAACAAAACAATAATAATGGTAGCCAGGCACCACTCTTAATGAGTCAGTTCAATTCATAGCAACTTTAAGACAGAGTAGAACTGCCCCATAGGATTTCCAGTACTATAGATTTTTACCAGAGCAGACTGCCACATCTTTTTGTCCATGGAGCTGCTGATGGGTTTGAACTGCCGTTATTTTGGTTAGTAGTTGAACACTTAACAACTGCACCATCACAGCTCCTTCTCAACATTACTAACAATTAGGAAAGTGCAGATTAAGACCATAATCAGACATCACTATTCAACTATTAGAACAGCTAAAAACAAACAAAAACAGTGACCCCATGCACAGCAGAACCCTACTCTGTTATAAAAAAGAAACACATTATCAACACACAGAACACCTTGAATGGCTCTCAAGAGCTTTTGCTGATTGAAAAACACTAACTTCAAAAGGTCACATACCATATGATTTCATTTATAGAACATCCCCAAAATGATAGACATAAAAAACAGATTCATGGTTGATGAGGGTTAAAGACGATGAGTGGGAGCACAGTGGGCATTACTATAAAGGTGTAACACAGGAAGATATTTGAGATGATGAGCTAGTTTTGTATCTTGATTATGGTGATTGTTTCACAGATCTACATATGTGGTTACATAACTATATGCACATTTTATTCAAATATGCAATACCCTATGGAGCACAGTTCTACTTTGCAGAGTTGGGGCCCCATTCATGAATCAATTCCACAGCAGCTTATTACAGTTAATTGCTAAGAAAGAATTTCAATCCAGGTAGTCTAAGTACAGAGCCTTAACTCTTAACCACTAAGCTAGAGTGCTTTGAACATTTTCTAGACCAGAGATAGTTTTTAATTAATATTTGTTAAATCTGTGAAAATGTTGGGTTAACTAATTAGAAGAGGTGGCTATGTTTTGACTGAGCATATTACAGAGCTTGCTCTATAAAACTAAACCTTTTATATCTCAGCCTTCTTTTACTTGTTGTCTTAGTTCTCTAGTCCTGCTATAACAGAAATACCACCAGTGGATATCTTTAACAAACAGAAATGTATTCTTTCACAGTTTAGGAGACTAGAAGTCCAAATTCAGAGTGCACTTCTAGGGGAAGGTTTTCTTTCTCTGTGTCACTTTTTCCTGGG
>NW_006922928.1:76216-77425 GCF_000298275.1 Orycteropus afer afer | reverse complement strand
CCTCCTTGGGTTTCCGAGGCTATATCACTACGGAAGTAGATTGCCCCATCTTCCTTCCGAGGAGTGGCTGGTGGATACTGCAAATTTATGTGATATTCATGAAATATGATTGCCTTTTGAGGAAGATCTTATTGTTACTCACCTTTGAGTCAATTCTAACTCATCGCGCCTAGGGTTTCTTATGCTATAATCAGAACACCACATCTTTCTCCCACGGAGCTACTGGTGTGTTTGGACTTATAACTTTTGGGTTAGCAGCTGAATGCTTATTCACTGCATCACCAAGGCTGCTTAAGAAAGATACCTCTTCTGAAATAAAAGTAAGGTCTGCGTGTGAAGAGAAGTACATTTGCTGCGGTTATTTACCGACGACGTCCGCTATGCATTGATATCTGCAAAGTGGTCCTGGACTTTCAGTTAGAAATATGAATTTACGAATGATAAATTATTTTGTACTAGTAAGTAGGAAGAACTTGACATTTCTAGAATAAAAATGGAAAGAATTGAGTTTGATGAAGGACGAGGGAGAGCATGGAGAGCAAATGGAGAATTTTCAGGGGACTGAGTGTCCAACCAGTGGTGAGATGCCTCAGTGAAAAAATCTGTGTGTCAGGGTGGCCAAAACAACCATTGGAAACAGGTGTTTCCACTGTCTTATTAATCTTTAGTAAATATTATTAATGATAATAGATATCTAAAAATCCTGTCAAGAATTGTATTTACTTAGTTAATTGTTATGTTTGTCATCGAGTCAGATCCAACTCATATCCACCCCTCCTTGGGTTTCCGAGGTGGTATTACTGCAGAAATAGATTGCCCAACCTTCCTTCCGAGGAGTATTTATTATTTATATTGTTAAGTGAAAATCTAGAAAGTAGTTACTTTCATAAATGTGTTGATAGTGATGAAGAACACAGAACACAGGGCAGCAAGATAATTCACCTTTAGAGTAGGAGCTTAGAGATGAAAATGAAAATATAAGCTACAGGAAAATTTACAGAAATGTTAAGGTGGTTATCCATGGTTAAAGGAAATTTTAACTAATCATGTATGTTGATGATGATTGTACTACCTCTTGCTTATTGGTAATATTTAACACTTATTTGTATTATAAGAGATCCCCAGGTGGTGTGAATGGTTTGCACCTGACTATGGTACTTGACTGCTAACCAGAAAGCTGGCGGTTCAAACCCACCAGCCACTCCTCAG
>NW_006922928.1:67966-75681 GCF_000298275.1 Orycteropus afer afer | reverse complement strand
CTTCTGAGGAGTGGCTGGTGGGTTTGAACTGCCAGCCTTTGGGTTAGCAGTCAAATGTCTATAATTGTTGTTGTTGTTGTTATGTGCCGTCGAGTCAGACACGACTCATAGCGACCCCTCCTTGGGTTTCTGAGGCAGTATCACTACGGAAGTAGATTGCCCCATCTTCCTTCCGAGGAGTGGTTGGTGGGTGTATAATATATAATTATATATATTCTTAATATTTATATGTAGAAATATTATCTACATATCTTGACATATTTATGTCATGCACACACGTAAGTATCCATACCAAATAGAAAATTCCTTGAGAATAATGGCAGTGTTTATGTTTTTTGTTACTATAATTTAGTAAAATGACTACTTCCTAAATATTATTAATAGAATAAAATACTATTGGGCTTCCTATTTAGAATATTAACCAGATTGTTTCATATTTCCTTAAAAATCCAAAGCATATACATGTAAATTCACTGCAGTTGATTCGAATCCTACTCATAGCAACCTCTTCTTGGGTTTCCAAGGCAGTATCACTAAAGAAGTAGAATGCTCAATCTTCCTTCCGAGGAGTGGCTGGTGGGTTTGAAACGCCAGCCTTCTGGTTAGCAGTCAAGTGACTTAGATCTACATCAATAAAACTCCAAAACTGGATATAATGAAGATATTAAATCACTGACAACTAGTTAAAATAAACTGTAAGCTATTCAGTGGTTTTCATGTTTTTGTTTTAATTGCAAAGAAATTTTTCAGTGTTGTGCCACATATATTTGTAACTGGTATCCATAAACAAAGGCTTTAAACTTAAACTAATTTTTTACATCAATTGTATATATTAGTATTTGCATTTAAATGAGCATGGTAAGATTTTTACAACTATTTGTAGCTACAAGCCCATTGGGCAGTTCTAAGACTTTTATATTAAGTTAGATTTTGTTTACAGAAAAATTACATTTTTTTTCCTGATATTACAATTTTAAGAACATAGAAAAAGATACAAACATTCAGTTGTCATTGATTGCATGGATCTAAGGAAGGTTGGGAAATCTACTTCCGTAGTGATGTTGTTGTTGTTGTTGTTATATGCCATCCAGTTGGACCCGACTCATAGCGACCCCTCCTTGGGTTTCCAAGGCAGTATCACCATGGAAGTAGATTGCCCCATCTTCCTTCCAAGTAGTGGCTGGTGGGTTTGAACCACCAGCCTTCTGGTTAGCAGTCAAGTGTCTTAGGCACTACGCTACCAGAGCTCCAGAAACCCAAGGAAGGGTCGCTATGAGTCAGGTCTGACTTGATGGCACATAACAACAATAACAACAACAAAAACAATGCTAATGAGCAAAGACAGCTTTGCATACAGACAAGTAGTGTTTGTGTTATGAAATCATGACATTTGTATATATTACGCACATATTACATACACATATGTTTTTAAATGAAAGGAAAGGTTTCTCAAATTCAGGAAGGATATCATGCTTTCACCAACCTAGTTCAGTGATTTAGAACAGATTTTCAAATTGCATTCTTATAATTGGCTTTTTACTTCAATGGAGTAAGCAAAAGTAAAAACATAATGTTACCATAAATGCAGCATTTGAATTCTCTTGAGTATTGAAGGTTTTGATAGAGTCCAAAGTGCTAATTTTAATATGCAAGAAAAGTGTTGAAACTGAGATACTAAATATGCAAGTGGACAATGGCCAGACCATGTATGATAATAGAACTCAGTCCTACAAACTCTGCAGCCACCAGTCCAAGAAGCCGATCCACTGCTGCAACAATCAACCCAGAAAAATGAAGACTTTTTGTATTACTGCAGCTTCTTTAGTTTTTGTCTCTGTTTCGAATCATATATTATATCTTGTTTCAGCTCTACCCTCTCCATAGCAAGCAACCTTCAAATAATGCAAAGCTGAAACTTTCCTTTTTTTTCCACTACAGAGCTATCTCACTCCACTGCCTGTCTCTGAGTCTCTACCAAATGTGATGGCAAGACAAGGTGGCTGACTACTGTGGTATAGGAATATCTGAACAAATAGCCTCTGTTTGATCTGTTTTGATGGTCTTTTGTCTATTTCCAGAAAACCCAATATGAGTAGAAACTTTTTAATCAAATTGATTAGATCTCAAGAACAAAATTGTGGCTTTAAAATAAAGTTCAGAGAATTTCATTGCAGGTTACATGACTTTGCATTCTACATTTGAAAGGAAATTAAATATTTCTTTTTCTTTTACAAAAGATTGATTTAGATGCACCTAATGAAATTAGTAAAAGCAAAAGCAGTACATCTCTCAGATTTCTGTAAGATGTGGATTTCATGAGATAATATTTTTCACTGAAAACAAAAGTATGACCATTTTGTTACTCAACTCAAAAATCCTTATATAAGTTTCAAGACAACTCTCTTAAAATATTTATTTTTGGCTAGTTTTTGTTTGTAGATACATATGTGCATGCTTGCTTTGGGGTTGAGGGTGTTCTTATTATTGCAATTGTCTGTATAAAGTAAGAATCCAGTTGTTTCTAAATCTTTCTCCATCTTCATTATCTAACTCTTGAGGATTCCATACTCTTTTCATATAGGAATATTTGTAGTTTTTTATCTCATTCAAACCTTGTGAATTTCTATAATACAATTACATTTAATAAAAATGTCCTAGATAGTCAACAAATCCAGCAAAAAATCCACAGACAATATTGCAGCCCTGGGATTTACATTCTGATGCAATAATGGCCAGTTTATCTTACTGGACTGATCTTTGTAACTGATGAACTCCTACACTTTCTTTACCATTCAGTTCTGCTCCTCAGTGAAGCCTTTCCTGAAATACTCAGGAAAAAATTAAGTACTCTTTGATCTGAATTATAAGAACCTAATCTATAATCTCTTCTATGGCATATAATTGGTATTATACATTGTACTGTAATTGTTCCTGATACTTTTTGTTAATAATCATCAGGACCTTTAAGTTAGCAAAATATTATGCTGCTCTTTACACCATTATCTTAACAACCCATATATGCATGACATCCAAAAAAATGCACTGCTGTCAAGTCAGGTCGAATTCATAATGACCCCTCCTTGGGTTTCCTAGGCAGTATCGCTACAGAAGTAGATAGCCCAATTTTCCTTCTGAAAAGTGGCTGGTGAGTTTGAACCTCTATCTTTCTGTTTAGAAGTCAAATGCCTTAGGCACAATGCCACCAGAGCTCTTATATATGACAAAGGCATTCTTAATATGCCCACATCACAGAAAAGTCTATTGAAGATTACAGATATTTATTAATTTGTCCAACATTATACAGTGAGTAGTTAGTTATAAAAGCAAGATTCCAACCTGCAGATGTCTGAGGTTTAAAGTCTTCATTACCCTTGTTTACACTGACTCCACTAGATAGTCAAATTTCCAAGGAAGAATGTGGTCATTCATTTGGAATCCTCCCCATTCTTTACTAAAACTTTGCAAAGCAAGGATTAGAAATAAATTATATAAAAAATCTAGCATACTGACATGTTGTAGGGTTTAAATACATTAAGGCTGTTATTTTTTCAATAAAATTTAAGGAAATTAAGTCTCATGCCACACTTTTATTAGGATAAACCAAAGCAATCTGAGCAGATTTTTCTACTGGGTTTTTTTCAAACCCAGCCTTTTTCTTTGATCCTGATAGCAATTTAGTGTGTTCTCCTGCTTTACTTTCTCAGTGCCAGGGTACCAAGTTTCTTGCTTGCCACTTATACATCATCTTCTTGAGTAAGAACACCCCACATTAATTTAGGGCTCCTGACATGAGAGGGTGGCTATTTTTAAGTTTGAGGCCAAAACTCTATTTTGAATCAAAAGTAACTTTTGCATTGAGAATGCATGCTGTCATATTTGTAACTTTCCTCTGTATCATAAGAAAATTACTTGGTAAACAATTATGAAGAAAAATGTAACTTTACTTGCTTAAGAGTTTCTCTTGTTTAAGAATTTATCCCATTTAGGATATTGGGTCCAAAACAATTCTCAGAACAGGGAATTTTTGATTATGCAAAATAAAATTTAGAATAACACATGACCTCCCTGCAGTCACACAAAGAGGGTCTTGTGATTGTTTTAAGGCCAGATGCACCCAAATTTATAACCATTACCTAAATGATAGCTGTGGCGATGGGCTCAGGTATAGCAAGGATCATGGAGGTGGCAACTGCCACTGGACCAGGCAGTGTTTTGTTCTACTGTGCAGAGGGTGGTTATGAGTGAGAGATGACTCAATGACACCTACTGATAACAACACCTAAATGTCAGCCAATAACAGAAATTATATTGAAGTTCCTTGTATTTTCTTAGAAAAATTCCTTGAACTATCTCTTTTTCAGATCACTTGGTTTAGAACCCTCTGGACACTGTGATTCCCAATTTGAAAATTATCTTGCCTCACAGTAAGAGTTCTCTGGTTTTAATTTCAACCAGATTCTGTCATTTTTGCTCTTTAACATTTATTGGTGTCAGAAGTCAAGATCTGACAGAGAGATTCCAGAGGGACCACTGGGAGGCTCAGGACCTTGGGCTCCAGTACCCCACTCTCCTCAATAGTTGTCTCAGGTGAGCCCCACCTTGAATCTAAATAACACTTTCTGTGTATAGAGTTCTCCAGACTCTATTGAGGATTACGTTCTCTTATTTTTATCTGGGTTTGTTTCCTCATTAATTTGTCTATGATTGGTGTGTGATTTTGTCTAGACACAGATAATTCTACCTCTTGAAACCTTGGTAGCTAAAGAGGAAATTCTAATTTCAAAGAGTTCTGGATCACTATAAGCCACACATGTCAACCAGTAAAAGCCATTAAGATGGTTGCTGACACTCATAGTGAGCATTGAATACTAACATGACAGGATAAGGTAGTTCAGAGACAGCATGGAGCACTAGGCTTCCTGCCACCTGTAAGCAAATTCTGACACAATAAAGATATACAATGGTAAAAGCAAAACACTGTCCAAATCAGGTGATGTTCCTCTCTAAGTTTTTGTGACTCAGAGAAAACCAGAAATAGTGCTCTGTGTAGTTGTTTGCCTCTGAAGCAATAAAGAACATTACGGCACTGTTATTTTCAGTATATTTGGGCATTTCTTTCTTCAATGGGTAATGCCAAATCTAAGAATAGAGATCCTCTGGCTCTCCTACTCATTATATGAATGAACATTTTCATCCAACAATGTGCTCAAATTTAAGCAGTTAGAATAACATTAAGGAAGCCAGGAGCCACAGTGTTTAAAGCACTCACCTGCTAACTGAAAGGCCAGGAGTTTGTACCTACCAGGTGCTCCACAGGAGAAAGATACAGCAGTGTGCTCCCATAAAGGTTTACAGCCTTGGAAACCTTATGGAAAATTCTAGTCTGTCCTACAGGGTTGATGTGAGTCAGAATCAACCCAAAGACAATGGTTTGGTTCTCAGGTTTTTAGAACTTTATTACTTTATTAAGTCTATTACATTATTAAGTCATCTTTCAGACTTAGAACACCAGTGTTGTTTTTGGGGATCATGTGACCTCACTAAATTAACTTTCTTACTGAGTAAATTAGAACAGAAACTCTTCTGAATGAAGCAGCTAAAACATGATGCCTAATGGCATTTTGAAGCTTCTAAGAGATGTCAAGAAAGCAGAATTACTTCTTTGCAAGTTATGTATCCAAGTTAACATAGCAAAACCACAGATCTACTTGTTAAAGCTGGGCTACTACTCCATTTTCCTCTTTACAATTAATCTTTTTCTAATGAAAGAAACTAGTACGCTCAAAATAAGAGTAAGTCTCTAACTGGCAGAATGAATTAGATTTGAAAGAAGTGAAACCAACTTTTTTCTGGTTGTTATGAAGGAATCCAGATGATCATCTCCCTGATAGAATTTCATTTGACTGTAGAAAACCAAAGTTTCTACCTAAATGTTAACATCCATGATAAATGAGTCTGTGTTTTCCTCTAGACCAGAATGCTGGCTGGAGGTTCATATTTTTAAATGAATATACTAGAAATAATTTAGAATTCCAGTGATCACTTTGAGAAAAAAAAGTTTCCATCTGTTCTTTTCACTCCCCACACTAGGGAAATAAATTCCCATTTGTGTTGCCTTTAGCTCTCTAAGCCATTTGACTGCTAACCAGAAGGCTGCAAACCCCCCAGCCACTCCTCAGAAGGAAGGTTGTGAAATCTATTTCCGTACAGATACTGCCTCGAAAACCCAAGGAAAGGTCACTATGAGTCAAATTGACTCAATGGCAGTGAGTTTTGTTGTTGTTTTCTCTGGGGAACTTATGTTTAATGTTCAATTTTTGTCAGTGGATCAAATCTCCTTTATTTTAAGTTTCTGGAAAGTTAATCAGTTTATTTAGGATCTGTTTCTTCTATTAAATTGAGTAGATCTCACCCCACACACACACACAAAATCACCAAATATATTTTAAGAAATTGAATTTCCTGTGTCTTTGTGTTGTATGGTATTTTATAAGCTTGGTTTTTGAGTTAGCCTCAAAGACTGGTGAATGTGTATGTTTTTCTATCTCATTTTTCAGTCTTGTCCCAGGAAGCTATGAGTAAGAGTTACTGGATTTTCATTTTTTCATTAAAAAACCTTTTAAGTCTTTTTAATCTTATGAGTCATTCTTTTTAATCTCATGAGGCATTAGCTACATTGAGAATAAAAATGATATAAATTGGTACATTTGCAAAGTACACTGAAAAATGATAATTTTTTTATGTTTAGTATAACTAGGCCTTAAAGGGGCAAATTATTCTAAGCTGCTTCTATAAAAAGATCCTATGATTATGAAAATAAAATGATTTCCTATCTTCAGATGGCATTATTAAATTAGGTTTTAATATTTCTTCAAATAACTTGCTCTGGTAGTTTAATAATAAATAAGAATTTATATAAATTAAATTGTCCTAACCTTCTCAGAAATTAATGAAAATAAATTTACTATAACAATGGCTTTTATGTTTATATCAAACATGAAAACAAAATCTTAAAAACAAACACTTTCTCAGTAATATAAACTAGATATATTATATAATATGTGATTTATAAAGAAAATAAATAAACTTTATTAATTCAAGAATGACAAGAAATAGAAGGCTCACAGAACTGGGAGAATTTAGATTCTCAAATACAGCTTTTGCTGCACTGCATTAAGAATATTCATTGCAATAAAAAGAAATCAAGTAAAAGCTGTTCTTAAAGTTTATGACTCTAATCTCCATTAATTAACTTTAGAAAAAAATTAATGGAAATAGAAGAAATTGAAACATAGGAAAATGATAAACTGCTTACCAATAAAATAATGAACATTAGAAGGAAAGAATTTGATTATCTCTTGTCTTTCAAAACACCTAAACCAATTTAAAAATATTTAAATGCACTGAGATTAATGCATTTAATCTTTCTTGTTAATGAGCCTCTGGGATCTTCACTATTCAACACAACTCTAAAAAAAATCTTCTTTCAAAAACTGAAGACTTTGTAAGAAAAAATGAAATAGGTGCTGTTTTATTTGTTGTTGTTTGTTGTTATTTGCCATTGAGTCAGACCCGACTAATAGCGACCCCTCCTTGGGTTTCGAAGGCGGTGTCACTGCAGAAGTAGATTGCCCAACCTTCCTTCTGAGGGGTTGTACCCAAAATTGGATGAAGCCCCATGATAAATGAACTGAAAACAATTTATATCTATTAAA
>NW_006922928.1:42762-67801 GCF_000298275.1 Orycteropus afer afer | reverse complement strand
TTTTATTGACTTGTATTGTGATTTGGGTAAAAGTTTACAGAGTATATTGGTTTTCATTCAACATCAACAATTCATACACAATTTGTTTTGTGACATTGATTATAGTCCCCACAATGTAATCTTCTTATCTCTTCCTTGTTATTACTATTTGTTTTTGTCCTTCTTTCTTATCCATTCCTGCCTTCTGAACTTTTGTGTCTGGACAAATGCAGCCATTTTGATCCCTAATGTTTCATTGTTCTAAAGAGTACGTACCTCCATAGTGTTGTAGTTTACCTAATTTTGTTGTTGTTAGGTGCTGTCAAGTCCTTTCCAAGTAATTGCAACCTTATACACAACAGAACAAAACACTGTGCGGTCCTATGCTAGCTTCACGATCCTTGCTATGCCTGAGTCCATCTTTGCAGCCACTGTGTCTACTCATCTTGTTGAGGGCTTCCACTTTTTTGTTGAGCCTCCACTTTGCTAAGCATGATAGCCTCCTCCAGGGAATAGTTCCTCCTGACAACATGACCAAAGTAGGTGAGACAAAGTCTGGCCATTCTTGCTTCCAAGGAACATTCTGGCTGCACTTCTTCCAGTATAGATCTGTTAGGCCTTTTAGCAATCTGTGGTACTCAACAATTTTCCCCAACTACACAACTCCAAAGCATCAACTCCTCTTTGGTCTTCCTTATTCATTGTCCAGCTCTCACATACATAAGAGGTGATTGAGAATATCGTGGCTTGGGTTGTTGTCATTGCTGTTATGTGCAGTCGAGTCATCTTGGACTCATAGCAACCCTTCCTTGGACTTCTCAGGTGGTATCACTACAGAAGTACATTGCCCAATCTTCCTTCTGAGGAGTGGCTGGTGTGTTTGAACCACCAGCCTTCTGGTTAGCAGTCAAGTGCCTTAGACACTATACCACTTAGTGTTCAAGGAGATATATTTGCTCCTTATCACTTGAAAGAGGTCTCTTATAGCAGATTTTCCCAGTGCAATACATCATCTGATGTCTTGACTCCTGCTTCCATTGGTATTGATTATAGAATCAAGCAATATGAAGTCCTTGACAACTTCAGTTCTTTTTCCATCCATGGTGAAGCTGTTTACTGGACCATTTGTAAGAATTTTTGTTTTCTTAATATTAAGATGTAATCCATACTGCAGGCTGTAGTCTTTAATTTTCATCAGTAAGTGCTTCAAGTCATCCTCACTCTCAGCAACCAAGGTTGTGTCATCTGCATATTGCAGGTTGTTAATGAGTCTTCCTCCAATCCTGATGCCATATTCTTCTTCATATAATCCAGCTTCTCAGATTTTATGCAAGCATACGAGTTAAATGACTGTGGTGACAAGATACAAACCTGATACACTTCCTTCCTGATTTTAAACCATGCAGTATCCAATTGTTCTGTTCAAGCGACAGCCTCGTGATCTATATAAAGTATCCTCATGAGTACAGTCAAGTGTTCTGGAATTCCCATTCTTCTCAATGTTATCCATAGCCTGCTTTGATCCACACAATCAAATGCTTTTGCATAGTGAATAAAACACAAGTAAACATCTTTCTGCTATTCTTTGCTTTCAGCTAAGATTCATCTGATATCAGCAATGATATCCCTTGTTCCACATCCTTTTCTGAATCCAGCTTGTATTTTTGAAAGCTTTCTGTCAATACACTGCTTCAACCATTTTTGAATTATCTTCAGTAAGATTTTACTTGCGTGTGATATTAATGATATTGTTTGATAATTTTCAAATTCTGTGGGGTCACTTTTCTTTAGAATGGATACAAATATGGATCTCTTCCAGTCAGTTGGCCAGGTAGCAGTCTTTCAAATCTGTTGGCTCACCTGAATGAGTTCCTCTGTGCAGCTTCTGTTTGTTGAAACATCTCAGTGGGTATTCCATCAATTTCTGAAGTCTTGTTCTTCACCAATTCTTTCAGTGAAGCTTTGACTTCTTCCTTCAGTACCATTGGTTCTTGATCACATGCCACATCCTGAAATGAATGAACATCGAACAATTCATTTTTGTACAGTGAGTCTGTGTATTTCTTCCATCTTCTTTTGATGTTTCCTGCATCAGTTAATATTTTGCTCATCTAATCATTGAATAGTGCAACTTGAAGCTTAAATGTTTTCTTCAGTTCTTTCAGCTTGAGAAATGCTGAGTGTGTTCTTCTCTTTTGGTTTTCTAACTCCAGGTCTGCACATTTCATCATAATTGGTTTTGTCTTCCTGACCTGCTCTTTGAAATCTTCTTTTCATCTCTTTTATCTTGTCATTTCTTCCATTTGCTACTCTCCATTCAAGAGAAAAATTCAGAGTCTCTTCTGACATCCATTTTGGCATTTTCTTAATTTCTTGTACTTTTAAGACATTTTGTTTTCTTCATAGGTGTTCAGTACATCAAACCTATTCTTTAAGTAGTCTCTAAATTCAGAAGTTATATTATCTAGGTCATATTTTAGCTCTCATAGACTTGTTTTAATTGCTTTCAAATTCAACTTCAACTTGTGTATGAACATTTGATGGTGTGTTCCACAATCAGCTCCTGGCCTTGTTTTAGTTGAAGATATTGAATTTCTTTATTGCCTCTTATGACAGATGTAGTAAATCTGATTCCTGTGTACTCCATCTGGTGAAGCCCATGTGTATCACTGTTGTTTATGTTTTTGGAAAAGGGCATTTGCAATGACTAAGTCGTTGGTCTTGCAAAATTCTATCACACAATCTCCAGTGTTATTTCTATCACCAAAGCCATATTTTCCAACTGGTGACTCTCCTTTGCTTCCAAATTTTGCATTCCAATCACCAGTGATAATCATCATATATTGATTGCAGACTGCAGATATTGGAAGAAATCTTCAATTTCTTCATCTTTGTCTTTGGTGTTGGGCGCATAGATTTGAATAACAGCAAAAAACTGACAGCATTGTTCTTCAGGACAGATCTTGAAATAGCCTTTCTGACAATGAATGATACACAACTCATCTTCAATTTGTTATTCCCAGCATAGTAGATCATATGGTTGTATAATTCAAAATAAAAAACCAGTCCATTTCAGCTCGTTAATGCCTAGGATATTGATCTTTATGTCTTCCATTTCATTTTTGACAGCTTGCAGTTTTCCTAGATTCATACTTCGTACATTCTGTGTTCCTTAGTAGTAATGAATGTTTGCATCTCCTTCTATTCAGTTTTAGTCATGCCACATGAACAAATGGAGTCCCCAAGATTTTTACTGCATCCATATCATTTAGGTCATCTGTACTCTGAGGAATGAGTTCTTCCCCAGTCATATTTTGAATGTTTCTGACACGATAGGCTCATCTTCCAGCACTATATTGTACAATGTTTCAAGGCTTTTCATAAAGTTTTCCAGTAATATAACAGACAGTGTTTCACTGCTATTCATAAAGTTTTCACTGGCCAATTGTTTGAGAAGTGGATGGCCTCATCCTTCTTCTGAGTCTGTTTTAGTCTGGAAGCTCCACTAAAAACTGTCCACCATATGTAATCCTGCAGGCATTTTGCAACACCAGTGGCATAGCCTCCAGCCTCACGGAAACATGCAAGCCACCACAGAACAACAAACTGACAGACAAGTTCATCTCTTTCGGTTGTTCATAACAACTCTGCTCACTTCCCCAACTATGTGGGGTCTTCCCTAAAATGAAGCTGTCCCAGAAGCCCCAAGCTGTGTGCCCATCTACCTGTCATTAATTACACTGAATGTGAATGGATTAAATGCACCACTCTACTGAAAGAGACTGTCAGAATGCATAAGAAACAGCACCCATCAATATGCTATTTTATAACAGACTCACCTTAGACACAAAGGTAAATTAAAAATCAAAGAATGGAAAATATATATCAAGACAATGGCAACCAAAAAGAGCAGCAATGGCAATATTAATTTTTGATAAAATGGACTTCAAGGTGAAAACCAGCATTAGGGACAAGGATGGATAGCTGATAATGATAAAAAATCAATACAGAAATAAGGCAGAACCATAATAAATATCTATGCAACCAATTAATGAGCCCCAAGATATATAAAAGCAAACATTAACAGAACTGAAAGAAAAACAGACAATTCCACATGGTAGTAGAAGACTTTGACACACCACTCTTGATGAAGGCCATAACTACTAGAAAGAAACTGAATAAAGATATTGTAGATCTCCAGATTATCACCAGAAATATATGCATAACATTACACCAAACAAATATATTGATCTCACAAATACATGCAGAACACACACCAAACAAAACGGTAATACACATTATTTTCCAGTATACATGGTTCATTTTTCAGAGTAGACCATATGCTAGGCAACAAAGCAAACCTCAGTAAGTTAAAAACATCAAAATACAGCAAAGTATCTTCTGAGATAACATGCTAAAAATCAGAAATAGGACTATTAGGAAATATATGAGTGTGTGTGTGTGTGTGTGTGTGTGTGTATATATAAATTGAATAACTAACTATCATAGCTTTTTGAATAAGGCTCAAAAAGCTACTGGCTAACAGAAATATAATGTGAAATGAAAAAAAATAATCAAGAAGGAAAGGAAAATGAAAAAAATATATAACATTTGAAACGTTGGGGACATAGTGAAAGCAGTACAACAATCACATACATCAAAAAGGAAAAAAAGAAAAAAATATATGTATACCTTAATCCAGCAATTAGAAAAAGAGCAACAAGGAAAGGCTACTGTCTCCAAATGAAAGAAAAGAATAAAACAAAGGGTGTAGATAAATGAAACAGAAAATGAGCAAACAAACAAACAAACAAAAATAATAGAAAAGATAACAAAACTGAGAAAAGACAGGCAATTTTAACTATAAAAAGAAAAAAAAATATGCACACAACATGATTAACAAATGAAATGGGTGATGTCACAACAGAAAACACCAAAATAATAAAGATCATAATAAAATAATATGGCACACTGTATTACAACAAATGTGAAAATCTAATAGACATAGTCAAATTTCTAGAAACACAAGACCTACCTGAACTATCACAGATTGAAGTAGAAAATTTGAACAGGCCAATAAAAAAGGAGAACTTGAACAGGTTATTAAAAAAAATATAAACAATTCCCTACAACAATAACAATGGAATCTTGGCCCAGATGACTTCATTGGAGAATTGTACCAAACATTCAGAGAGGAGTTGTCACTAATCTTACTCACCAATCTTACTATCCCAGAATGTAGAAATGGACGGGATACTCCCAAATTCATTTTGTGAAACAAGCACACCTGCAAAAAGGGCAAGGAGGCCACATATTCTAACCTCCTCTAATCCCACAAGAGGAAGACAGGATTACCAGCAGTAACCCAAGGCCTATTACTGCAAGGCCAGACATGCTGCCTCCCTCCAGCCCTTTCTCCAACCATTTCTCCCAAAGCACCCACCACTTCTCTCCTGGGTTCGATAATTCACTGCAGTGGCCACACAGAACTCACAGATTATGGGGTTTATTAAGGAAGCACCAGGCTACAACTCAAGTTCAGGAAGAACACTCAGTCTCTCTTTCAGCCCAACGTCCCTCAGCCAACAGTCTCTCACAGTCTTTTTCCCAGCAGTGCTGGTCCCTCAGTGTCTCACTCAGCAATGCGTGTCTCTCGCGTCTCTTTCCCAGCAGCACTTGTCTCTTTCAGGGGCGCGTGTCTCTTTCAGCAGTACATCTTCCTCCACCAGCAGTAAGAGAGAGTTCTGTCTCCAGGAGGCCTCCTTTTGAGCCCGGAAGGTGGTCAAACTAGCCAATCACAGCATCAGAACTCTAAGCAGGTGAGAGAGAGTGGGAACCTCCCAAAACATTGTATTGTGCCACACCCAACAGAAATAACCCAGGTGGATAGCTCCTCAGTTGCTCATAGAAAATCCCACCTTGGAGTTTACAAAGACTTATGGGTAGAAAAGCCACACCAAGTAATTTACTACACTGCAACACCCCTGATACTAATCTCAGGAAAAGACAATATTAAAAAAGAAAATTGCAGACCAATATCCCTCATAACTGTAGACATAAACATCTTCAACAAAATTAGCCAATAAATTCAACAATATATCAAAAGAATATTACACCACAACCAAGTGGGATTCATACCAGGTATGCAAGTGTGGTTCAACATTACAGATGCAATCAACATAATCTACTACATAAGAAAAGAAAAGCAGAAGAACTTCATGATCATATCAACTGATGCAGATAAGGCATTTGACAAAATCTGACATCTATTCCTGATGAGATGATGAGCAGTGGAGAAATCAGACATCCCATTGCCCTGAGCAAATCTGCTGCAAAAGTCCTCTCTAAAGTGTTGAGGAGTAAAAATGATAATTTGAAGACTAAGGTGTGTCTTACTCAAGCCATGGTGTCCTTAATTGCCTCATATGCATTTGAAAGCTGAACAATGAATAAAGATCAAAGAAGAGTTGATGTCTTTGAGTTGTAGTGTTGGTGAAAAATACTGAAAATACCATGAACTGCCAGTAGAAGAAATCTGTTCTGGAAGAAGTGAAGCTGAAATGCTCCCTAGAAGAGAGAATACTCAGACCTCTCTCAACTACTTGGGTCACATTTTCATAAGAGACCAGTCATTAGAGAAGGATATTATGCTTTGTAAAGTAGAGGGTCAGCAAAAAGGGGAAGACCCTCAATGACATAGGTTAACACAGTGGTGGCAGCGATGGGCTCAAGCATAGGGAGGATTATAAAAATTGCACAAGATCAGGCAGTGTTTCATTCTGTTGTGTATAGGGTCACTATGTGTCAGAAGCAACTCAACTGGCACCCCAAAACCACAAGATTCCTAATAAAAACTGTCAGTAAATATTTCAAAAAGGAAATTCCTCAACATAATTAAGGGCATATATGCAAAACTAATGACCAACATTATTCTCTATGGAGAGAGATTAAAAGCAGTCCCTTGTGATCCTTGTTATTGGGAATCTGATAAGGATTCCCTCTATCAACACTGTCCTATTCAACACTGTATTGGAAGTCCTAGCCAGGGAAACAAGGCAAGAAAGAAATGTAAAAGTCATACAAATTGGCAAAGAAGAAGTAAAACAGATGATATGACCCTATAAATAGAAAAATCTCAGAAACGCCACAAGACAGATTAGAAGTAATTGAAAGATTCAACAAAGTGGCAGGGTACAAAATCAACACACATACTCACACACACACACACGAATCAGTTGGATTCCTCTACATAAACCAAGAGACAGATCTCTGAAAAGGAAATAAGGAGAATAATATCATTTACATAGTTACCAAAATGATAAAATACTTGGGAATAAATCTTACCAGGAATACAAAACTCCTGTACAAAGAAAACTACACACAGTACTATAAGAAAAAGAGACCTCCAGAATTGTGTGGTTGGGGCTTCTGAGGTGGCTTGATTTAAGGTCAGGCCCTGTATAGGTGGGCACACAGCTCAGAAGTGATCAGCATGGCTAGGAAAAACTAAGGGAGATTAACTTGTCTGTCAGTTTCTCAATCTGTCGTGGCTTGAGTGTTACTGTGCAGCTGGAGGCTATTCCACTGGTGTTGCAAAATGTCAGAAGGGTTACTTATGGTGGACAGGTTTCAGCAGAACTTCCAAACTAAAATAGACTCAGAAGAAGGAACAGGCCATCCACTACTCAAAGAGTTAGACAGTGAAAACCTTATGAATAGCAGTGAAACACTGATATATTACTGGAAAACTTTATGAATAGCCCAGAAACAACATCCAATGACCCATCAGTTAGTACGGACTCAAAATATGAATGGAGAAGAGCTGACTCAGAGTAGAGATGACCTTAATGATATGGACGGAGTAAAACTTTCAGGACCTCCATTTGCTGATGTGGCATGATTCAAAATGAGTAGAAATAGCTGCAACCATTAATAATCAGAATATGGGATGTATGAAGCATGAATCTAGGAAAACTGAAAGTTGTCAGAAATGAAATGGAACACACAAAGATCAATATTCTAGGCATTAGTGAGCTGAAATGGACTGGTTTTGGATTTTGAATTAGACAACCATATGATCTAATATTCTGGGAATGACAAATTGAAGAGGAATGGTGTGGCATTCATAATTGTAAAGAATGATTCAAGATCTATCCTGAAGTATAATGCTGTCAGTTATAGGATAATATCCACACACCTAAAAGAAGACAAGTTACTACTACTATTATTCAAATCTCTGCACCCACCACCAAAGCCAAAAATGAGGAAGTTGAAGATTTTTACCAACTTCTCCAGTCTTAAACTGACAAAACATGTGATCAAGATGTGTTGATTATCACTGGTGACTGGAATGCAAAAGTTAGAATCAAAGAAGAATCACCAGTAATTGAAAAATATGGCCTTGGTGATAGAAATAATGTTGGAGATTGCATGACAGATTTTTGCAAGACCAATGACTTATTCATTGCAAAAACCTTTTTCAAAAACTCAAACACTGGCTATACACGTGGACTTCAACAGATGGAGTACACAGGAATCAGATTTACTACATCTGTGGCAAGAGGTGATGGAGAAACTCAACATTTTCAGCCAAAACAAGGCCAGGAGCTGATTGTGGAACAGGCCATCAACTACTCACATGTGAGTTCAACTTGAAGCTGAAGACAACTAAAACAAGTCTACTAGAGCCAAAGTATAACCTTGATAATATCACTCCTGAATTTAAAGAACATCTAAAGAATAAATTTGATGCATTGAACCCCAAAGACCAAAAACAGAGGAATTGTGGGACGACATGAAGAATATCATTCATAAAGAACCCAAAAGGTCATTAAAAAGACAGAAAAGGAAGAAAATACCAAAATGGATATCAGAAGAGACTCTGAGACTTGCCCTTGAATGGAGAGTAGCTAAAGGAAATGGAAGAAATGACATGATAAAAGAGCTGAACAGAAGATTTCAAAAATCAGCTCTAAAAGACAAGGTCAATTATTATAAAGAAATGTGCAAAGACCTGGAGTTAGAAAACCAAAAGGGAAGAACATGCTCAGCATTTCTCAAGCTGAAAGATGTGAAGATAAAATTTAAGCCTTGAATTGCAGTATATCTCTGGTAGCGTAGTGCCTAAGGCACTTGACTGCTAACCAGAAGCCTGGAAGTTCAAATCCACCAGCCACTCCTCGGAAGGAAGATGGGGCAATCTACTTCCATAGTGATAACTGACTCGAAAACCCAAGGTGGGGTCGCTATGAGTTGGGTCTGACTCGATGGCACATAACAACAACAACAACAATGGACAATATATTGAATGGTGCAGGAAGCATCAAAAGAAGATGGAGGCAATACACAGAGTCAGTGTACCAAAATATTTGGTCGATATTCATTTTAGGAGGTGGCATAAGATCAAGAACCAATGGTGTTGAAGGAAGAAGTCAAGCTTGCACTAAAGGAACTGATGAAAAATAAAGCTCTAGTAATTGACTAAATACCCTCTGAGATTTTTCAACAAACATCTCAGGCACTCACTCAGCTTTTCAAAGAGATTTGGAAGACAGCTACCTGGCCAACAACTGGAAGGGATCCATAATTGTACCCATTCTGAAGAAGGTGATCCCACAGAATGTGGAAATTATCAAACAATATCATTAATATCACAAGCAAGTATCTTACTGAAGATAATCCAAAAATGGTTACAGCAGTATATAGACAGAGAGCTTGCAGAAATGCATGCTGGATTCAGAAGAGGACGTGGAACGAGGGATGTCATTGCCAACATTAGATGAAACAAAGAATACAATACCAGAAAGATGTTTATTTGTGTTTTATGACTATAGAAAAGCATTCAACTGTGTGGATCATAATAAATTATCAATAACATTGAGATGAATGGGAAATTCAGAACATTTAATTGTACTTACAAGGAACCACATAGACCAGGAGGCTGGCATTTGAACAGAAGAAGGGAATAGTGCATGGTTTAAAATCAGGAAGGGAGTACATCAGGTTTGTATCCTTTCACCATACTTATTTAATCTGTACGCTGATCAAATAATCTGAGAAGCTGGACTATATGAAGAAGAACTATACTGCAAGGACCATGAGGCTGCCACAAGAGAGGACAGTGTTTTGTTCTGTTGTGCATGGGGTCGCTATGTGTTAGAGACAACTTGAGGACACCTAACTACAACAACAACAACAACAATAAGATCTTTAAGTAACTTACTGATATTAAATTGAGTTAATATTTAAGTTTATATAGTTTGCTTTTCATAGCATAGGAAAAGGATAAATATTTGAACATCATTTATGCCACTTTAGGAATTGTACTATGGGAAATATGAAACAGTGCTCAAAATATATTTACAAAGCAAATTTATTTGATATATTCAGAGTTTTTATCTGTGGTGGCCAAAGTTTTATAGATTAATTTATGAGAATTTTTAAAATGTTAAGTTCACATAGTAAAGAATTTAGCTTCTCACTGTTAAGATAATATTTTCTTTGATTACTATGTTGGAGAGTTGCATCACTCTTTGTGTAGTCTGTCTTAAAGGTAGGGATTAGCTTCTCATGAGAATAAAGTCCTAAATCGAAGACCAAGCTTGCACAGATTAAATAATAATAATAATAATAATAAGCTAGTGTTTTTACCTTCAATTTCTTCAGTTAAATAACTCAGTATTGCTTCTTTGTTAGCTATGATACACTTCTGGCATGTTGAAATTTGTAGAAAGTCACAAAAGAACAGTTTCCTTTTATACAAATAAAAATGTTTTTAAAAAATAGTTGTTGTTGTTTTCAGTGTGCTAAAAATTATATGAAATGTTGACAAATCAGAAAAAGTCTAATTTTCTTTGGGCTGAGCTCTGGTAATGTAGTGCCTAAAGCACTTGACTGCAAACCAGAAGGCTGGCAGTTCAAACGCACCAGCCACTCCTCAGAAGGATGGTTGGGCAATCTAGTTTTATAGTGATATTGCATCAGAAAACCAAGGAGGAGTTGCTATGAGTCAAGTCCAATGCCAGGGCACTTAACAACAACAACAAATTTCATATGCCGATTATGTTTGTCTAATATTAAGCAAGTGCTTAATGTTATGTCCAATGAAGAAGAGGAAGACCCTCAATGAGATGGATTGACACAGTACCTGAAACGATGGGCTCAGGTATAGGAAGAATTGTGAGCCTGGCGTAGGATCAAGCAGTGTTTCATTTTGCTGTGTGTAAGGTGGCTGTGAGTTGGAGGTGACTCAATGGCACCTAACAACAATAATATTATGTCATAATTTTATTATTTCAATTGCTAACTCTATTACAATTTGTTTTCCTTTAAACTCTAGCATCATCAAGACAAATTTAACTGAGAAATTCACATCATTCATCTATGGGATTTTTATTTTTATTAAATGCACTGTCATTGATTGATTCCAACTCATAGTGATCCTACTAGACAGAGTAGAACTGCCCCATACTGTTCCTAAAACTGTAAATCCTATGGAAGCAGACTGCCTCATCCTTCTCCTGGGAGGCAGCTGGTGGGTTCAAGCCACTGACCTTTTGGTTACCAGCCAAGTGCTTTAACTACTAAGCCACCAATCCTCCCTTTATTAGTATTAGAGACTTGATAATCTTAGTTCGTTCTTGTTTTATCCTGATTATTTAAAATTATGAACATTATTATACTAATGCTCTTTAAAAAGAGGTTAATCATTATGTTTAGAGATATTCTGTCTAGTTTTCTACTTTTAAATTCACATTGCTTGGTTTTACTTTATGTTTACAATATCTTTAAGAAAAAAATTATTATTATTATTATATATTTGTATAATAAATATGTTGTTGTTGTCTGGTGCCGTTGAGTTGTTTCCAACTCATAGCGACCCCATGCACAGCAGAACGAAACACTGCCTGATCCCGCACCAACTCCACGATCCATCACCGCAGCCACCGTGTCAATCCATCTTGTTGAAGGCCTCTCCCTCTTTTGTCGACCCTCCACCCTACCAAGTATGACATCCTTCTCCAGCAAATGGTCCCTTCTTACAACATGACAAAAATAGGTGAGATGAAGTCTGGCCATTCTCACTTCCAAGATGCATTTCGGGTGCACTTCCTCCAGGATAGCCAGAATAGATCTGTTAGTTCTTTTAGCAGTCCATGGTACTTTCAGCATTCTTCACCAGCTCCACA
Source organism: Orycteropus afer afer (assembly GCF_000298275.1). NCBI lineage: Eukaryota > Metazoa > Chordata > Mammalia > Tubulidentata > Orycteropodidae > Orycteropus > Orycteropus afer. The sequence continues at coordinate 55,634 of NW_006922928.1, read as the reverse complement.
ACTCAAAAGCATCAACTCTTCTTCAGTCTTCCTTATTCATTGTCCAGCTCTCACATGCATACGAGGCAATTGGAAATATCATGGCTTGTGTCAGGCGTGCCTTAGTCCTCAAGGAGACATCCTTGCTCCTCAGCATTTGAAACAGTTCCTTCGTGGTTAACTTTCCCAATGTTAAATGCTACACGTCATCTAATGTCCTGATTGTTGCTTCCATTGGCATCGATTGTAGAACCAAGCAACGTGAACTCTTTGACAGCCTCAATCTTCTCTACATTTATTGTGATGCTGCTCATTGGTCCAGTTGTGAGGACTTTTGTTTTCTTTATATTGAGACGTAATCCATACTGCAGACTGTATTCTTCAACTTTCATCAGTAAGTGCCTCAAGTCATCCTCATTTTCAGCAAGCAAAGTTGTATCATCTGCGTATTTCAGGTTGTTAATGATTCTTCCTCCAATCCTGATGCCACATTTGTCTTCATATAGTCCAGCTTCTCAGATTATTTGCTCAGCATATAGATTGAATAAGTATGGGAAAAGGATACAACCTTGCCACACTCCCTTCCTGATTTTAAACCATGTAGTGTCCCCTTGTTCCATTCGAATGACAGCCTCCTGGTCATGGTACAGGTTCCTCATGAGTACAATCAAGTGTTCAAGAATTCCCATTCTTCTCAATGTTATCCATAATCTGTCATGATCCACACAATCAAATGCCCTTGCATAGACAATAAAACACAAGTAAACATCTTTCTGGTATTCTTTGCCTTGACCCAAGATCCATCTGACAACAGCTATGATATCCATTGTTCCACATCCTCTTCTGGATCCAGCTTGCACCTCTGGAAGTTCTCTGTCAATGTACCGCTGCAAACGTTTTTGAATTATCTTCAGTAAGATCTTACCTGCATGCAATATTAATGATATTGTTCTATAATTTCCACAATCTGTGGGATCACCTTTCTTTGGAATGGGTACAAATACAGATCTCTTCCAGTCAGTTGGCCAGGTAGCTCTCTTCCACATCTCTTGGCATAACCAAGTGAGTGCCTCATTGGAGGCATCCGAGTGTTTCTTTGCTATTCATAACTTTTTTCCTGGCCAAATCTTTGAGAAGTGGATGGCCTCTTCATTCTTCCTAGTCTGTCTCAGTCTGTAAACTGGGCTGATACCTGTGCATCACGTGCATCTCACTGGGTTTGAAACATCAGTGGCTCAGCCTCAAAACTCACATCAACACGTCACCATGGGAGGGCAAACTGACAGACAAGTTTGTCTCCCTGTTGTATATATTTATTTTTATTGTTATCATACATTTTAAAAATATTATTATAAATTAATCATGACCATTTTACGTTTGGCATCTGCAGTTAAGTTTTACCATGCTTGACCAAAATATTTAAACAAAAATGGACTATATCAGACTTGTGCAAAGGACTATAATGTTTCAAATGTTGATAGCATTATACCAAATCAAACTTTCTAGAATTTTTATGTCAAAACTGAGCTTTCAGATGACCACTTACCCAGAATTGTGCGGGACAGAAATTAACTAGATAAAACTGAGCAAACAGAATTTTTTTAAGGTTTAGATGATAATATTGGTGATACTCAATGTTTTATTTTCTAGATATAAGAAATATTTTTTTTTCTTTTCTTTCCCTCTTTAGTCCAGATATGTATATCACTGGTTTAATCATTTAACTTCTATTTTTGCATCTCTAGTAAGTGCAGAAGATACTACAGTACATATCAAAACTCTGAGTAAATGTATTCAAGGTGTTTCAAATTATTCCACATGTGGAGTCAAATAAATCAATATTGTCTTAGTTCTATAGTGCTGCTATAACAGAAATACCACCAGTAGATGGTTTTAACAAGCAAGAATTTATTATTTTACAGTTTAGGATGCTAGAAGCCTAAATTTTGAGGGCCAGCTCAAGGGACTGAGTGAAGGCCTCTTGACTTTAAGCTTCAGCTCTGCCTCCTGTTACAGGCCTACTGAAACTGAAGACTTCTCCTAACTCACAAAGCTGCTGGCTGCTGAGACTGACAAACACAAATTTAGCAGGTAAATGCCACGTCCGGCAAAACTGCACAGGTCATGAAATGAAGTGACACAAAAGGATTAATAGTTTTCTTTTTTATTATTTAAGAAACGGGGGCCAGGCGGACGCCCTGCATATTCTGCGAGAGCAACGCCTGATATGTCTGCTCTGCTTTAGTACTGATTACATCATTACTCTTGGTATTTCTTTAACACAATCAAGCATTCAATCAAATATTGTTTTACAGTAAAATCAAATATTTCCTTATAACAATCAGTTATTAATTAAAAGTTAAAGTTTTACTCCTTCCCATACCCAAGGGCATTTTCTCATGTCTAAATGTATTGGATAATTAATTAGGTTAGTATCTCTTGCAGGATTAGCAAATAATCACTAAGATACCTCATTCTAAAACACAACATGATTGTTATGGTACATAATTCTAAACAATGGTGTCTAAGGTATACTATTCTTTGGGCAAAACGTTATTCCAAGAAAACAGGTTGGCAAACATTCTGCTGGGGCAATGTTCCAACCCAGGAGCACAAAGCTGAAGCCAAGCATTCAACTGTAAGAGAGGCCTTGCCATCTCTTAAAGTAATCATTCAATCATACATCTCTCAACTGTAATTAGAACATGTGCCTTGCCATCATGTTCTCTTGGGGGTCTTTTTCTCAGTCACCAACAGGTAAAATTGTACAATCCCAAGATCAGCAGGCTATACAGCAGGCCACTGGTTCAAGCCTAGGAACTGGAGATGAAGATTCAGCCAAATGCAGGGCCCAAAAGCTAGAGACCTTTTGCAAAGCTTCTCCATCTATCCTAAGAACAGGCACACAACGAAGGGAACTACTTAGCTGCTTACAGAAGATTCCACCACAGGATCGATTATACCATATCCAATGTCATCACAGGGAATAACTACATCCAGCTGCCATACCACTTAAAATAATGGCTCAGCCAAGCTGACATATAACCTTAACTACCACAAATACCAAATTGTCTGTATGATAGAAGCAATACTTCTTCAAAACTGAATGACTCTCTCTTAAGCTATTTATCTCAAGTCTTTAAGCTAATACTCTAAAAGATATTTTCACAGGTAAAGAAAACTTTGATAAGTAGGAAATAGTATCCACATATCCACTTAATATCTCCTCAGGAGAATATGAATATTGGAAGAGACATAAATTAAAAGACTCACTGGGAACTTGATAGAAGGAACACTACACAATTCTTCTCATTAATCTTTGTTCAGCTAAAATACAGGGAGGTAAAACCTGAATCTATCTGTCTCAGTTAAAGAAGGTTAAACACCATGGACTATTAAATCTAGGGTTTAAATTGAAATTCATATACCTTCATGGTCAGAAGCAGATGACATCAAAAATAGACAACTCTTCCCAAGATCAAGGAAGGAGATTTTATGAAATCTGCTGAAATTTATGGACATTGTTTCCTCATTACCCGTATTGTTGGGGAGTTGCTTACACACTTATAGTATTACCTCTTGTTTTAATAACTTCTTTTTTTTTTCCATGCCCATAACTGAAGAGGAGTTCCTTTTGTCATAGTTATTATTTTATGACATCTACCTTATCATATTATTTCCAGTTAGTATTCTTACACTATGAAATTTTTCTTAAGGATTCTCTCATAGTATATTGTGACTTTCAGTGATATCTGTCAGGATAATGCCTTTGACTTAATGCCAGGAATCCAACTATTCAATTTACCATTATATCCCCAAATCTAAACATACTACTTCAGATCCTCCAGCTTTGCCTGTCTTTATTATAACTGTATACCACATCTGTTGTAAACCCAAATATTTATTTTAAACAGGCTATATATGTCAGGTGATAGCTCCCTCCAGAATTATTAATGAGTCCCTTAGTCCTTTGTTTCAATTCAATTCAATTGCTTAGATTATACCTAATACTTTCAAACAGGCTAGTAACTCTATTCTTATTGGGGAAGGAAATTATGTATCTAAAAAAGAACAATTATTCACTCAACTTTGACTCTTAGCTCAGCAAGGCAGAAGACTTATGATCAAGGAATCTCTTTCAAATGAGATTCATAATCAAAAGTGGGGATTGAGTAATAGTACCCCAAATTAAGTTAGGTCTCTCCAAATGAGATAGTGAATATGCTAAGGTCTAATACCAAAACTCCATTTTGAATCAAAAGTAACTTCTGTATTGAGAAAGAAGCCTGCCATTTCTGTAACTCTGCCTGTCCCTGATAAAATTATTTGGTGAACAATTTTAAAGAAGAATGTAATTTTGCTTGCTTAAGAGTTTTCTTTTTCAAAAATGCGTCTTGTTCAGGATACTGGTCCAAAAGAATTCTCAGAACCAATGCTTACTCAAGACTAACCTTAGAATTATGCATGTCTTTCCTGTGGTCATCCAAGGAGAGGATGTTTTGCCTAAATGTCAACCAATCACTCATTTTTTAAAAAAATTCATCTGTTTGTAGTTTCTAACAAAAATTCCCTGAACTCTATCTATCATCTATCTATCTATATCTATCTGAATATCATCAGTCTTGATCATCTACTATCTCTTAAAATGTTTGAATATTGACAAATTATTTTTGTACAGTGACTCTGTGTATTCCTTCCATCTTCTTTTAATGCTTCCTCTGTCATTCAATATTTTGACCATATTGTCTTCAATATTGCAACATGAAGCTTGAACTTTTTGTTCAGTTCTTTCAGCTTGAGAAACGTTAAGTGTGATTTTTCTTTTTGGCTTTCTAACTCCAGGTCTTTGAGTGTTTCATTATAATACCTTACTATGTTTTCTCAAGCCAACCTTTGAAATCTTCTGTTCAACTCTTTTACTTCATCATTTCTTCTTTTCACTTCATCTAGACTACTCTCAAGAGGAGTATTCAGGGTCTCTTCTGACATCTATTTTTATATTTTGTTTCTTTCTTGCTTTTTTAATGACCTTTTTCTTTTATATATGTTGTCCTTGATGCCATCACAGAACTTAGCTGGTCTTTGGTCATTAGTGTTTAATGCATCAAATTTATCCTTCAAATGGTCTCTAAATTCTAATGAGATATACTCAAGCATGCTTTGGCTCTTGTTGGCTTGTAATTTTCTTCAGCTTGAACTTGAACTCACATATGAGAAAGTGATGGCTTCTTCCATAGTGGGTCCCTGGTATTGTTCTGAATGATGATATTAAGCTTCTTTATTGTCTCTTTCTACAGATACACTTGATTTGCTTCCTGTGTATTCTGTCTGGCGAGGTCCACCTTTATAGTCACTGTTTATTGACTGCTTATATTGTTGATAAAATAATTTGCAATGAATGAGGCATTGGTCTTGCAAAATTCTATCATGCAATCTCCCTTGTCATTGCTATCACCAAGATCATATTTTTCAACTATACATTCTTCTTTGTTTCCAACTTTTGAATTCCAATCACCAATATCAATGGACCTTGATTTCCTGTTCAATCAATTTCAGACTGCATAATTTGGTAAAAATCGTCAACTCCTTCATCTTTGATATTAGTGATTAATATATAAATTTGAATAATAGTATATTAAGTGGTCTTTCTTGTAGGTGTATGAATATTATCCTATCACTGACAAATTGTACTCTAAGATAGATCTTGAAATGTTCTTTTTGATGATCAATGTGACACCATTCTCTTCAATTTACAATCTCCAGCACAGCAGACAATGTAACTGTCCAATTCAAAATGACCCATATAGTCTGTTTTATTCCACAATTGATCTTTATGTGGTCTATTTCATTTTGATGACTTTTAATATTCCCAGACTCATGCTTTGTACATTCCATTATTTATTGATATTTTCAGTTGTTTCTTATCATTTTGATATGTTCCATATCAGCATATGAGTGTCCTTCCTATTCACCTCATTAAAGTTGACTCTACTTTGAGGAGGCAGCTCTTTCTTGGTCATATTTTGAATGCCTTCCAACCTGAAAGGTCATCTTATGGAAAGATATAAAATAGTTTTCCAACAATATTTATAAGGTTTTCAGTGATGTTTTTTTCAGAAGTAGATTTCCAGGTCCTCCCTCTTATTCTATTTTAACCTGGAAGATCTGCTGAAATCAGTCCATCATGGGTGACCCTGCTGATATTTGAAATGCTAGTGGCATAGCTTCTAGCATCACAGCAACATACACACCACCACAGCACAACAAACTTATAGACAAGTGGTAGGTTTAAAATATAGTAGACACAAAATGAAATTTTTAAATGTCTAAGTTTTAATTGTTTAGTTCAATCTTGTTCTATGTTTGGTGGCAAATATTCCAAATATTTAGAACTATTTATTTCATTTTATTTTTATATTAACATTGATTGAATTGTTAAAAATGTGTCTAAAAGCATCTTTAAATTAAACGTTAAGGTAGCTGTTTTTCCTCTTACCCTATTAACAATGAAAATATACAGTTTGCCAGCTTGCCTTAATTTTAATATTGCTGTCAACATTCAGATATTTAATCAGATTTTTAATTTCATTTTGCAATATTCCACAAGGCTAAAACCCACCAACCACTCCTTAGAAGGAAGGTTGGGCAATCTACTTCTGTAGTGATACTGCCTCGGAAACCCAAGGAGAGGTTGCTATGAGTCAGATCTGAACAATAAAAATATATACTTTGTCACCTTGCCCTAGTTTTAATATTGCTGTCAAGATTCAGATTTTTAATTAGATTTCAATTTCATTTTGCAATATTCCATAATATTCACATCTTCTAACTGTATTTAATCTGTTAATGCATTTACATTAATATTATTGCTAGAAATTTTGAATGCTCAAACACAAAAACGTTAGAGATTGTTAAGTAGTAAGGTAACACTTTATTGGCTAGCATCTAAATAACATAACATTGGGATTCCCTAGCACAGGTAACAGAATACCATAGTATGTATCAAAATTGCCAGTTTAAGAAATTATTTTGCTTCCCAAACTTGTAATTAATTGGAAAAGCACTCATAGCAATTTCTGAAAATAATGTATATTTGTTGTTGTTGTTGTTAGGTGCCGTCACATTGTCTCTGACTCATAGTGACCCTAGGCACAGCAGAACGAAACACTGCCTGATCTTGTGCCAGCCTCAAGATCCTTGCAGTATCTGAGCCCATCATTGCAGCCACTGTGTCTATACATCTCATTGATGGCCGTCCCCTTCATCATTGACCCTCCACTTTACCAAGCATGATATCCTTCTCCAGAGAGTGGTTACTTCTGACAACATGACCAAAGTAGGTGAGATGAAGCCTGGCCATTCTTGCTTCCAAGGAGCACTCTGGCTGCACTTTTTCCAGGACAGATCTGTTCGTCCTTTGACTGACTCTATCAGGTATTGCCAAACTATGGTGTCCTGTTTTTTTATAACTCATATACTGATAATGTTTATTACATTTTTAGTGTTAGGAAAAAATCTGAAGAAAAATAGTGTTTCATGATACATGAAAATTAAATAAAATTCAGTTTTCAATGTCCATAAATAAAATTTAGAGCACAGCTACACCCATATGGCTTATAATGCCTAGAAAATTTACTATCTGGTTCTTATACAAAAGGAAAAGATTCTGACTATTTCTCTCATGTTTCTGTTCTTGGATATTTCAGCCTTAACCTTGACTCAACATGTCAGTAGTTTCTGTTCTTGCTTTGGACTTGCCATCATCAGTCTCCTTCAAAAGATTAATGCTTCCATGTTCTCAAAGGGGAATAATAACACTGTTAACTATTTTCCCAATTTATTAAAAACAAATAGCCACAAAACATCCAACAATCTACTGAAATAGTGAACACACAAGAACCACAAAATGCTTTAAATTATAATTCACTGATGACATTGTCTGAATGATACAATTGCATAATAAAAATGAGAGATACCTTGACTGATTTTTCCTCAAGATTCAGAACTCAAGATGACTGAAATTTTTCCTGAAAAATGCTGAGGAAGAATTCTGGAATGAAAGCAACATTCTCAGTTTTGTAAATTCCTACCTAAGCAAAGGGCTGACTTTTGTCTGAACAGTCAGTGCATGCAGAACAAGAGATGTCCTTTTATTTGAAGTAGACTTTCTTTATTGTTAAGACTTCACAGTCTGAGTAATACCAGATGCACTGAGTCTGTTTTACATCTACTCAGAAATGATACCTTCAGGATATTTCCTCACGGCATTTCATTACAAACAATATTCTTCTCCTTTATTAAAAACAAATAGCCACAAAACAGCCATCAATCTACTGAAATAGTGAACACACAAGAACCACAAAATACTTTAAATTATAATTCACTGATGACATTGTCTGAATGATACAATTGCATACTGAAAATGAGAGATGTCTTGCTATCTCAACAAAAGCTTTATAATAGGAAATGTTTCAGAAGTTTTAAAGGCAATTTAGAAAGGAAAAACTACTATTGAATAGTTTCTGAGGATCTTGAAATGCTAGTTTAAAAGTCAAAGATTATCAAAGTTTTAAAACAGTTTTCTCTTCCTGTTTCCCCTCCCCCACCAGTCCCTCCAGCTAAAGAACTCCAAGCCTCCAGTCTAAGACTTATTGTTCATTGATGTCTATTTCTCCAGCTAGTTCCAGAAGATAGCATTTACAAGCTGAAATAACAGTCCAGCCTGAGAAAAATAAACCTTATTCTTTAACAAATTAAGAAAAGAAAATAACTTTAGAGTACATTCTAAGTCACAACACTGTAAAATAACAAAAAAGAAAAAAAGAAACCTTTCAAACTGTACAGCTGAATGAGACCAATACTAATTGTCTTCAATTTAAGGCGTCCATACTAGACGAGCATGAATTGTTCACTTGGCTTCAAAGCAGTTTTTTCAATGCCATTTCTGTTAAATGATAAAAAATGTGTGCAGTACTGTAGTTTTCCAACAAATGCTTTAAAGAGAAGAAAAGCCTCCTTTTTAATTCCATTTACTTTCCTTCTGATGGTAGACCACACATATGGAATGTTAAAATGCTGCCTTAGCCAAACCAAATTCACTGCCACTGAGTCATTCTAAATCACAGTGAACCCTATAGGACAGAGTAAAACAACCCAACAGGGTTTCTGAGTCTGTAAATATTTATGGAAATGCACTGCCTCATCCTTCTACCGTGGAGTGGCTGGTGGGTTTGAACTGATGACCTTTTGGTTGGCAGCCAAATGCTTTAACCATTGAGCCATCAGAGCACCTTAAAAATGCTGCCTTAGGGGCTCTGAAAACTATTTCTACAAGAAACAGAAGGAACATTTTCAACATATAATACCTGGGGTATTTTATGGTGTTGTCAACATGGTGATAGCTATTGTAAAGTGCTGTGCAAGCACTCTAGACTCTACTCTTAGATCATGGTCATTTACTGTAAAATTCAGAGAGGTATTAAGGTCCATTTAAAATCAAGGAGGCAAAGTGGGGACCTTGGTCTATATATCTGAAGTGACCATTAAAACCTCCCCAGTTTTAATTGCTGTTACTCTTGAAACAATATTTGAAATTATCTTCAATAAAGTGGATGAACTTTATTGCCAAGGCATCATGTATTATTTGGATGTGGTAAAATTAAACAACTCCCCAGAAGTCTGGACAAAGCTGGAAGACTTCTGGGTTGTTGTTGTGGTTATTATTTGCTGTCGAGTTGGCCCCGACTCATAGCGACCACTCCTTGGGTTTCCGAGGCAGTATCACTACGGAAGTAGATTGCCCAACCTTCTTTCTGACAGTGGCTGGTGGGTTTGAACCACCAACCTTCTGGTTAGCGGTCAAGTGCCTTAGGCACTATGCTACCAGAGCTCCCAAAAAAAGAAAGAAAAAAGAAAAAAAGAAACCTTCTGGTTATCTTATTGTAAAATATACCCCTTAAACGAGCTTCATTAGTCCCTCAGAAATGCCTGTTCTTGTTTTTCCAAGGACTTTTGCTCACTTTGAAACACCTGATGGTAGATGTTTAACTTAAAACCTATATGTATAGGGTTTTGCGTATTCTGTATGACTTTCTCTTCTGCCCTACTGTATAACCTTCAGAAAAACCAACAGTACATTTTTTTCTTTTATCACAAGATTGTAAATGGGATATAAACAAAAAATAGCTTTAGCAAAAAATAGCTTTGCCATAGATTCTTAGAAATGACTGCCCCTTTGCAAATCTCTCTCCCTCTCCCTCTTAATAGTGATAATAACAATAATAAATCTTATTGGTTCAGACAGTTCTGGTGTCAGAAGCAAGACCTGTAGTTTCTTTCCGTGAGGACACCTGCCTGTTGTAATAGGCTGCGTATCCCATGAGCTATTTTCAGCCTTCTGTTTTCCCTAGGGGAGCTTTGTTAGCAGAGTGTCTAAGGCATTCGATTGCTAACCAGAAGGCTGGTGGTTCAAATCCACCAGCCCCTCCTCGGAAGGAAGATTGGGCAATCTACTTCTGTAGAGATACCACCTCAGAAACCCAAGGAGGGGTTACTATGGGTCAGGACCAACTTCATAGAAGTGAGTTGGGTTTGGTTTTGGTTTTCCCTAGGCGTCTGGAAGCCACGGTGTGAGTAAACTCCCATTCTGAGCTCTGTTATCCTGGCATTGCGCTTCTTTGGGGATCAACTGTTTACTCTCTCTCCTGTTGTTGTTGTTGTTGTTATGTACCCTCGAGTTGGACCTCACTCATAGTGACCCCTCCTTGGGTTTCTGAGGCAGTATCACTACGGAAGTAGATTGCCCCATCTTCCTTCTGAGGGGTGCCTGGTGGGTTTGAACTGCCAGCCTTCCTGTTAGCAATCAAGTGCCTTAGGCACTATGCTACCAGAGCTCCTATTCTCTCTCATAGTATTAGTATTGATCTAATGTTGATGTCTTTGTCTTGACTGGGACTGAATTGATGTATTTCTCCTGTATTAGATCTGGTATGAAGGCACTTCTTGTCCAGGACTAGATCTATATGGCTGTCTTTCTCCTGAACTAAGTCAGCAGTAGGGTCACTGTGACTGCTCAAAAGTAAAATTAAGTTTCACCGAGAAGTCTCAATTTTGAGATTTTAGCTACTCACGATAATGTGGCCCGTGGATTCTATGAATGGACAGGCAGGCGTTCCTGCTGTAGGTTGACCAAGTGGATTGAGACCAGAATTGGGAGCTCCCCAGCTGCTTCAGCAGGGACACCTGCCATTTTATTCAGTCCTCAATGTGCAGTTTCTTTAAATCTCTGGACTTAACTGAGGGTGATTTGGAACTGCCCCTGTCTCAGTGAAGCTCCTTCTTTTTAGGTAACATTGTTTACTTATAAGGCAAGTTAGAAAAGTTAAAAAGAAGGAAAGGAAGACTTCAGTACTCAAATTAAGCAGCCCAGTTGGGAGGCTGATTTTAACTGGTATTCTGAGATCACAGACAAATTTAATAAATTTAAAACAATCTCCTTTAAAAAAAAATTCTACAGAAAGCAAATGAAAACCTGAAGTATTAACAGCAAGGATACAATCTTGTAAACAGATAAAAATATGAATATGTTTTGGATTTTGAAAAAAGATCACAACCATTTTTTTGATGGCATAATAGCTAACATATAAAAACAAGCTTAAAAGGAATACTTCAGCTTGTTAATATTATAAGCAGGCCTTAAAAGACAAGAAAAAGAGCAAAGGAAACTTGGAGAGCTGAGGAAAGATGGCTCAGAAAATAAATTATAGCAAAAGGACAAGTTATATTTGTTTATAAACTAGTGAATGACATTTAACATTAAAATGAACAAAATGAATGAACAAATGAACAAAATGTGAAAATGTAGATAAGAGAAGTAAAAATAAATCAGATAAAGAATCTATAAACTCCAGGGCGACAGGCTGGAAGATAAGACATTTTCCAATGGTTATGGTTATTGCTAACTCTTCTTAAATTGTAGTATTCCCTGAATTTATATTTAAAGTCAAGCAATAATAATAATTTAAGGGATACATGGAAAATAATATTGTTTTACACTTGAGAGAGAACTGGAGACAGAAAGGCAAAAATGAGATTTGAAATAAAAGAAGATCTATATAAATAACTGACAGACCAGACCAGCTCATTAGAAAGATGGTCTATGTATGTCAAGAAAGATAGTCTATGTAAGTCAAAAAAAAGATGAAATATAACTAAAGAGGAGAGTTAAAATAAATAGATGAACAATTAAGAGGAGCCATGACAGTGCCAGGATCAGAACTAGAAGGCAGTGGAGCAGACTGCAAATGTAAGGATATTTTGAAATTAAAAGATCTAACAGTATACGAAAATCAGGACTCAGATTCTACCTCACAAAATGAAAGAAATGTCTAAGATGTGGAATTAAAGGCTAATAAAGTTAGTTTGGATATAGCAGCTTCTTCGTTAATGACATTAAAGTCAGGGTGACGACGAGAAGTGTGATTACTAGGGATAACACAAATGTCATAAAAATAGGAGAAAAAGTATTTAAAATATGTTTTTAATACATTATCCCACTCTGTTATGCCAAGTATGGACATATTTTAAACTTTCTAGTTGATATTTATGCATCTTTAGAGAAACATATGCATACATGACAGACTATAAGTGCCAAATTATTCTGTAAGCAGCCTCTTATATATGTGTGTGCATATATATATATATAGAGAGAGAGAGAGAGAGAGAGAGAGAGAGTAGATATTTTGTTTTTGTTTTCTTTCTCCACCTCAGTACCTTAGAACAGAGTTAGAACAGAAGAAACAAGAAAACAGCTTCAATTCAAAACAGGTTTTACACAATTTGTGGGTCCAACATAATAAGAATCTTTTAAGAAGGAAAAAAACACAAATTAAAAA
>NW_006922928.1:41205-42662 GCF_000298275.1 Orycteropus afer afer | reverse complement strand
TATTAAAGATATTACATGTAAGTGCAAAACTGATAGAGGATATTCCAAGATACTAAAAGAAAACATCTTTAATATTTTTATTTAAAATGTTAACATTTAAAAAGCAGAAGAAAAGGCAAATTCATTAACTATAAATTTTTAAGAAAAAATAGTTGTTGTTGTTGTTCTAATGTTTACCGATGACAAAATTAAAGTTCAGATAGAAAATGGAAAGAATTCTATTTCTTGGGCTTTATAGCGGTGTGCAGGTAACTTTGATCTCTAAAACATTTGACACCAAGGGGGGCCAGCACAGATAATGTTTTCTGCTTTCTTTTGGGCCTGAGGTCACCACCAGAACCCTTGCTCCAGCTTGGCTATGCATACGTGCCTTTGGGGACCCTACAAGCCTCAATTGTATGTATTAATAATGTTGATAAATTGTTGTACACCACTGTAAGCTGTTGCCCCCAAGCCCAGATGGGAATTTCTACAGTTAGGGCCATTTGTAATGTGGCACATGGAAAGCTGTGACATAGGCTATATATAGCTAATAGCCTAGCCATTTGATCAGCCACAGAAAAGCCTCAGAATGGCATATAAAACAAGCTCCTATGGGTATGAGACATTTGGATAAACATCATTTCTGCTCCTGATAAACTTTTGTTACTCATATGATTGTTCACCAGAAAGTCCCCTGTGCTTAGAGGAGAAAACATAACCAGTGAACAGGGTCATGAGAAACACACTGTGACATGATGGAAACACAAGGGAGGGTCAACACATTAGTCTTTTCAGGATGATACCAGCTCTCCTGGAGATGATGAACTGGCAGAAGCAGTGGCTTCCCTCGAGTCAGATTGGAATAAGTGACATAATAGTAATCTCCCTGCAAGCAGAGATGAACTGGTCAGTGATTGGAAACAAAGGCTGCTTTCATACTCCCATACTTTCCATACCTTCCACCTTCTCCCATGGTACCTCAGGGATCACAGAGATGATGCTGAGGAGAACTGAGAGCCACCTTGTAGAGAACTTTCTTTAATCCAGACTACTTGCAGACTAGATAAATGTATTAAATTAAGTCTAAACCAAAGGATAGATATAAGCAGAATCCTGGATAGTCTCTTGCAACCCCAAATACATCTGTTTAATGAGAAATCTGCATACATTCTTTGTTTGTATAGTCAAAGACAAGAACTCTGTTCTAAACTGTTTATAAAACGGTTATAGCACTCTAATTAAACTGCCAGCCTTCTGGTTAGCAGTCAAATGCCTCAGTCATTATGCCACCAGAGATCCCAGTAAATGCCACAGATACCTGGTTTTGATACCTCTGTTAGCACATTTGATGTTGTTGATACTATTCTGTCACCAAGGTCAGTGGAGGTTTTCATGTGTCAAGTTATCCTAAAAAAATAAACCCAAATCTGCCTTTGTTGTTGGTTCCTGGTGTGACAATGATAGAGGCAATGAAG
>NW_006922928.1:37849-39106 GCF_000298275.1 Orycteropus afer afer | reverse complement strand
GGAAAATAAAAGTCTGATACTAAGTCAGACTGCCCATCTCTCCTGAGCTCAACTTTCTAGCTTCAGATTGCCTTTCAGTGACTGATTTTAGCCTTCACACTGCTCTTGGTGTTTACATTGAGTTGTTTCCATCTACATCATTATATTAACATGGAGGGAGTGGACCATGAGGCCTTTTGGTCCCATTGCACTCTATTTGGGACTTACTTTTTCCAGCAATTTATCATGAACAAAGCTCCACATTTCTTGAAAAAGGGAGGTAGTTGCATTTCAACAGTTTCCACCACCCTTAGGTATGTAGTCTGATAGTTTTGCCTGTCAACATCTTTTACTGTTAAGTGCAAATGTGTTCGTCAAATGATGTTTCGGTAAAACCTCCAGGCAACTGTTTGCTTTTGGATAAACATGGACAAGTAATATGTTATTTTTGTTCTTCTTTTTCCACTGAACTCACTCTGTTCAGCTGTGTATGTGCAGTGGGAAGAAATCACATTTAGAACTAGATGTGGCCTTGCTTAGCAGCACTGGTGATGCAATGATTAAGGCATTTGGCTGCTAATCAGAAGTTCAGGGGTTTAAAACCACCAGCTGCTCTATGGGAGAAAGATGAGGCTACTTCTTTAAAAATTTACAGCCTTGGAAATCCTGTGAGGTAGTTCTGCTTTGTCCTACAGGGTCACTATGAATCAGAATATACTTGATGGCAGTGGGTTTGGTTTGGTGGTCTTGCTCTGTCTGCATCTCAGTTACCACCTCCTTCTGGGGCACTAGAAAGGAAAGTTAGATCTTGCAGAAGATTTTCCAACTAAATGGCAGCCAATTCAGTAGTCTAAGAAGACCAATGTACCCATCCTTCTTTATTCTCTTGAAATTTAGCCTGAACAGATATCAGGAGATAACAAAAACCCTGCCCAGTTTTCAGTTTTCTAATATAGAAACTACTGAGTGGAGAGGTAGATATACAGAACTGGGAGAGAGATCGGTAATGTTACAAGGCACAAGTCTTTCAGTGCTCCCCGAGTTTAGTTGGCCCTATACTTGAATATAGCAGTATTCAGGAAGAGCAGGAGAAAGGGGATAATAGCCAGGAACCAGGACAGAAGAGCAGTCAACCCTAGGGTTACAGGTGAGGAGAGACAAATCAGGGAGGCCCAAAGGAGCAGGCGGGAAGAGCAGGAGAAAGGGGATTAAAAGCCAGGAAGCCAGAGAGAAGAGCAATCAGCTGAAGGGATTAGGTGAGGAGAGGAAACTCAGGCC
>NW_006922928.1:35899-36339 GCF_000298275.1 Orycteropus afer afer | reverse complement strand
GTCCCTAGTTACATTATCATCCTATTTAATCTTCACAACAAATCTGTGCTATACATATGGTTATTCTCTCCATTTTACACTTAAATAAACTGAGGCTTACAGGGATTGAGTAAGTTGCCTAAGATCACACTACTATAAGAACTACATTCCAATAATTCCAGGCAATTTCAGACTTGAAGAGTAGGTTGGGAGATGGATAGGAACCGTAGGATCCTAGGTAATAGGAACTCAGACAAAGCTAAATTATGAAATAGTCTGACTTGAGCACCACACTTTGCATTTTTACAGCTGTACAGTCAGCAAACAATGCTATTGGACTCTCGATGCCACCACAGAGAATGCATCAACTATTCTTTTTTTTTTTTTTTTAATTGTGATTTAGGTGAAAATTTACAGAGCAAATTCAGTTACCATACAGCAATTCACATACACTTTGTCTC
>NW_006922928.1:10537-12268 GCF_000298275.1 Orycteropus afer afer | reverse complement strand
TTGAACCGCCAGACTTCTGATTAGCAGTCAAATGCCTTAGGCACTGCACCACCAGAGCTCCTGAAACTGAGGTGGATGGGGCTAATTGTTTTACAATAATCCTTTCAGATGGGTGGAATTCAACAGAATTTACAGGTTCCCAGACTCCGTATCCTTATCTTCCTGACTATCTGCCCATATGCCCCCCTTCCAGGTTTCAGAATCCCATTTTTTTCCCAAAAAAATGCCCTCACTTTAATTTCAGACACCATTCTTTGTTGGTAATTTATTGGCCTTGTAATTCAGCCACCTTTACAATAAGAAAAGTGTCTCTTTCCCCAATAATTTTCAGCAATATCTTCTCTGTTACTAGAAGAAATAAGGCTTTCTTTCAGAGCACAACTGGAAACATTCAGTTCTTTTATGCAGCACTTAAGTCATGACTCAGCAGCCCTGAGCTCATCTCACTCTTTCACCCTTTGTCTAGTATGAGTAGGACCAACCAACCAGCTTCCTTATACTCCTTATGCTGACAAAATTGCAGAGAAGTATCAAATATGCAGTCACCCAGAGCTTCACTTCACACAAGTTCTTGATATATTGGTGGTGCTATTTTGCATATTAATGTTGCCACCTAATGTCACAGATTAGCAGGGCCTGCTTTACTAACAGAGGCAGGGTCACTATTGTCTTTACGATTAATCAAATTGGAGAACCAAATTAGGAAACCCGTCTTTATTATTTTGTCTCTCTAGAACCACTCTCAGTACCAAATGTGTTAGACTGGGTTCTTTAGAGAAACAAAACCAGTAGAGCTTATATATATATAGAGAGAGAGAGAGAGAAAAATTTATCTTAGGAAAATAGCTCACACATTTATAGAAGCTGGCAAGTCCAAAGTTTTGGGATCAAACGTCAAGCTGGAGGCTTTTCCCAATTCACGCAGCTGCAGGGGCTGAGGAACTCAAAGTTGGCAGGCACTACCAGCTGTTGACTCCAATGAATGACAAATCCAAGATCTCCAGGTGGAGTGGTGGATTGTTCACTCATGGACAGTTGTAGGCAGCAAAACAGAATCCCAATCCACAGAAGAGTGTCTCTTTCCCACGATGCCCATAAATATACTGCAAGCAGGACACACCCCTAGGGAAACTCTCTTTCAGTGGATTGGCTGTTTAAACATATTCCCCCTATCCCATCATTAGAGCAACCCACATGACAATTGCTTAAACTACACAGAATTGCAGTCCAGCCAAGTTGACACACAGCTCCAATTATCACAAGTAATAATAATAGTAGTTTTCAAACAGACAAAAAGAAACAAACTGAAAAAAAAACAGAAAAAAAAAAAATTGTGGCAGGGAGGGGCAGGGCACCCAGTCTCTGTTGGAGTACACAGACTGGGATGGAATTCCTGCTGGCCAAGGAGGTGGATGGGAGTGAGGGATGGCCACACTTCCATTCACCAAAGGGTTTGGGTATAAGGATAACAAGGGAGTGTTACATCTTTGCAGTCATCTGTGTCAGGAATGTCCTTGAAATTCCCAGCAAGTGGAGCCTATTCTTAAGTCCCTAGAATCTGAGAGAACACTGTCAATTTAAATATCCAAAGTGGTCAAACTGTTTGTAAACATTTAAAATGGCTATGCCCTCTGGACAGGCAAAAGTCCACAGCTCAGCTCTCCTTCCTCTTTGCTGCTTCCCCTTTTATTCCCCAGCCACCAGAGCAGTCCTCTGTGTAGTCCCTGGCTA
>NW_006922928.1:9034-10112 GCF_000298275.1 Orycteropus afer afer | reverse complement strand
AAAAAAAAAAAAAAAAGTGAGGAATCTTGCTATTGACTCTTGATAAATAAAGATGTGCTTCCAGAAATAATTGAGAACACATGCCAGGGTGATATCAAAAGGCCAGTGCCATTACTCTATCAGCCATCTGAAAATTCCACTATTAAAAATCATAATATAATTCAAAATTGTAAATCTCTTATGATATATGCAAGAAGTATCTTTTACAGAGCGAAGACACCTTTGCTTCTAGTAGATCTTTCTAGTAGATGTTCAGCCTATGAATTAGAACAAAGGCACAGGGTTAACTAAAAGAAGCACCTTAACAAACACATCATTGAACCTTGTTGAAAAGGGCCATAGCAAGTACTCTTCATAATACCAACCAGTTAAGCTTCAAATTATAGAAGCCTGATCTGTATTTCTCAACTTCAATGGACTTTGTCAGATTTTTGGATTTGACATGCAGGATGATTTAAAATTTAGAGTAGATAATAGATGATGTTCTTGGAAATGTTATTTTTTATTTATCTTGTGTGTATCATCTACTTGTGTTACTTTGTAACTAAATACTTTTGTTTCTTTAATTTACCATAGCAAAATCAAAAAGCCAAGCTCACTGCCAATGATTTGATCCCAATTTATAGCATCCCCCTTTGAGTTTCCAAGGTGGTAAATCTTTTAAGGAAGTAGATTGCCCAGTCTTCCTTCCCTGGAGTGGTTGGCACTATACCACCAGAATTCCTTATCTAAGCAAATAGATTAGATTAATTTTTCAGTATATGCTAAGACTTTATTTAGTCCACAAACTAGAATTTATTTGTTAGTTGTTCCTTTCATATTAGAAAAAAAAAATGACCATATATTTATTCAAGTGGCCCCCATGCTTCCTGTTTCAGAAGGATACTTCTTTTAAATGGAGGGATCCTAAGAATAGCATAACTAAGCCTATTCAAGGACATTGATGTTTTACATGGGAACAGACTAAAGGATAAAAAATAGAGATTAGTCAGTGTCTCATTAACATATAAAAGTAGTTACTATTTTCATAATAAAAGCTTTCTGTACTGAGGTTTATTTCTCTTTAGAGATACTATCT
>NW_006922928.1:7279-8344 GCF_000298275.1 Orycteropus afer afer | reverse complement strand
ATATATATAAATAACTATCAGACTGAAGACTATCAACTGCTATCAACTTCTACTGCTGTTGAAGCCTAAGCCCATGACAAAGCCATGGCCAATGTTACCTGTTTTAAACCTAACATTCCTATTTTCTTGATTAAATGATTAAATTATATGGGCACTTAGTTCTGAGTGGGGTTGCAAACAATTGGCTCAAGCTTCTTGTCCTCTATTTTCCTTTTCACTGTGTGGTGTCTGAGGTCTTAAAAACTTGTGTGTAGCCATACAGGGTGCATCAGTTAGTATCCCTTCTCCTAGAAGAACAGTACCTATTAGGATTTCATGACAAACCCGTATGTATATCTACACATGTGCCCTATAAAATTTTTGATTTGATATATTAAGACTTGAATAATCAGATGGTTTCCATCCCAGTGATAAGATAGATCACAAATCCTAAATAGGATCATGATCATTAGGGAAGAAATTGTTAAAACTGAGCAACTCCTCAGAAGTCTGGACCATGTTCCAAGATTTTTGTGTGTCATACCATTAATTATACCCCTAGAAATCAACCACATTAATCTCTTCTTGTTTTCCCAAGAAACTTGCTCACTTGGAAGACATGGATGCCAGAAGTTTAAACTAAGTTTCTTTTCCCCAAGACATATTTTTCTAGAACATTGTGTATCCCATATGATTTGTTTTTCTGCAGTACTGTATAGCCATCAAAGAACTAAGTATACATTCTTCCTTTTTTCACAATATTGTAAATGGCATATTAGCAAAAAAATAAATAAACTGTTTTTCGATAGTCACAGCAATTTCTCTAGACCTGACTGCAAACATCTCTCTTTCTCTCACTCTTAATGATTAATCTCTTTAATTGTCAAAATCTTATTGTTTTTAATAGATAATATGAAGAGTCTCCACAAGTGGAATGTTTTTCCCTGTCTCTCTCTCTCACTTTCAGACACACACACACACAGAGAAACAATGATTCTTAGGTAGCATGAGTATATGGTGTGTATCTATATATAGGAGCTCTGGTAGCGTAGTGCCTAAGGCACTTGACTGCTAACCAGAAGGAGG
>NW_006922928.1:0-2579 GCF_000298275.1 Orycteropus afer afer | reverse complement strand
GTAATATATTAACAAGGATTCAGACGAGTACGTGGAATAAAGGATATCATTGCTGATGTCAGATGATCTCGACTGAAAGCAAAAAATACCAGAAAGAAGTGAACCTTTGTTTTATTGACTATGCAAAACATTCTATTATGTGGATCATAATGAGTTATAAGTAACATTGAAAAGAATGGAATACCAGAACACTTAATTGTGCTCATGAGGAAGCTGTATATGAATCAAGAGGCAGTCATTCAAACAAAACAAAGGGATGAAGCATGGTTTAAAATCAGGAAAGGTGTGTGGCAGGGTTGTATGCTTTCCATACTTATTCAATCTATATGTTGAGTAAATAATCTGAGATGTGAACTGTATGAATATGAGCATGGCATAAGGATTGAAGGAGACTCATTAACAATTTGTGAAATTCAGATAAGCAACCTTGCTTGCTGAAAGTAAAGAAGACTCAAAGCACTTACTGATGAAGATCAAAGATTAAATATTCCAGTATGAATTACAGCTCAAATTAAAAATTAAAAAAACATATATTTTCACAACTGGGCCAATATAAACAACATCATGAAAAATAGAGAAAGATTGAAATTGTCAAAGATTTCATGTTACTTGGATCCACAATTAACACCAGTGGAAGCAGCAATGAAGAAGTCAGATGACATTTTGTATTGGGAAAATCTGCTGCAAAATACTCCTTAAAGTGTTAAAGAACAAAGATGTTACTTTGAACATTAAGCTGCACGTGACCCAAGACATAGTATTATCAATAGACTCATATACAAGGGAAAGCTGTAGTATGGATAGAAATAAGAACAGAAAATTTGATGCATTTGAATTGTGGTTTTGGACAAGAATACTGAAAATTCTATGGGTTGACGGAAGAATAAAGAAATCTGTTTTGAAAGAGGTACAGCTGAAATGTGCTTTAGAAGACAAAGTCCAGACTTTGTCTCACATATTTTGGTCATGTTGTCAGAAGTGACAAATCACTGGAGAAGGATATGCAGACCACCAACCCCTTCTTCCATGGTGCCAATGGGAAATTCCAAGCTCTCAACTTTTAGCTTTATATTTGAATGCAAGTAATTAGAGATACCCGAAGTAGTAGGTTGCTACTGTCAGAGCTTTAATGAGGAGAGGGTTTTTCTGCTTTTGTGCCCATGGGAAATACTAGAGTTCATAAGCTGAGATATGAGTTCAACAATTTTAGAAAAAACTAGCCACTAGTATCTTAAAAAAAAAAAAAAATCCTGAACAAATAGAAGGGTCTCATTATTGTCTTTTAATTTGGGGCCTTGGATACAATTTAAAAGATTTTATTGTCACAAAGGACAGAAAGTATCTATCTGCTGAGATAGTTACCCAAATATTATAGTTTCTTTATAGATTAGCAACTTTTCTCTAGATGTTTTTTTTTCCCTCTTCAGTTAATTTTCTTAAGAGATATGTGAATTCCTTCTGCATACTACTTCTGTTAACAAGAAAATACAGCTGTAAATCACGTACATAAAAATCCAGGATGGATCCTTAAAAATCATAAAAACTTTAAATGTGTTATTTAGACATTGAGAGAAATATAAGTGATTAAATATAAATAGTTGAGGCATAATTAACCAGGTATGTTGTTGACTTTCCAAACAAAAAGCAAACAAATACTGATTGCCTTTACCTCCAAAACCAAACTCACTGCTGTTGCTTTGGTTCTGACTCTTAGTGACCTCACCTTGAGTTTCTGAAGTGGTATCTCTATGGAAGTAGATTGCCCAGTCTTCCTTCCAAGGAATGGTGGGTGGGTTCTAACCGCCATCCTTCTGGTTAGCAGTCAAGTGCCTTAGGCACTATGCTACCAGAGCTCCTTTGGTTCAATGCATATTGGAGTATAATTTAAACAGGAGTATAATAAGGTGAAAGAAGCTCTGGTGGTATAGTGCCTATAGCATTTGATTGCTAACCAGGGGGTTGGGGGTTAAACCTACCAGACACTCTGCAGAAGGAAGACTGGGCAATCTACTTCCATAAAGATTTATCATGTCAGAAATCCAATGAGGTTCACTATGAGTTGGAATTGACTCCACGGCAGTGGTTTGGTTTCTTTTTGGGTGGTTAGACATGTAACATCCCGAAAGCCTTTTATTTGTCAATATCATTTACAGTGTAAATTTTAACCTAATAAATTAGCTGGAAAAAGGTTAAAAAAAAAATAGAAAGTCATGTTCTTCCAATGATCTGCTTGAAATTGGTAAAAGTTGTGACACTGCTAGGACCCTAGGTTTATTGGAGACCCCACTGTCATTTTTCTGTTTATATTCCAAGGGAAATTTTCACATAAATGACAGAATTTAAGGCAGAAATGGTAGCCACTGTATCATTAGTAATTTGCCAGCCTGTTTTTGAACAGTAATATTAACTTTATCTTAATTGTCTAAAAACAGCAGTATATATGCTAATGAGATCCTTAGAGGCAGAACATTGTTGTATGCCTAAACTGGTTGCTGGAACTCATTACTTACTGTTGATTCTGCTCACGGCACTAAACTGTCAAATCAAAGTTTGAGATCACCATCCAAATACAGCTTACA
>NW_006922927.1:146984-147482 GCF_000298275.1 Orycteropus afer afer | reverse complement strand
GCTGGAAGTACCATGGACTGCTAAAAGAACTAACAGATCTGTCCTGGAGGAAGTGCAGCCAGAATTCTCCTTGGAAGCGAAAATGGCCAGACTTCGTCTCACCTATTTTGGTCATGTTGTCAGAAGGGACCATTCCCTGGAGAAGGATGTCATGCTTACTAGGGTGGAGGGTCGATGAAAGAGGGGGAGGACTTCACTGAGATGGATTGACATGGTGTCTGTGATGATGGGCTCAAGTATAGCAGGGATCGTGGAGCTGGTGTGGGATCGTTTCATTCTGCTGTGCACGGGGTCACTATGAGTCGGAAATGTCTCGACGTCACCTAACAATAACAAATGAGAGAAGTTAGAGAAGAGAATTTACCAAATGGACTGTTAATTCTCAGGTTCTGTTTTCCAGCAAATGTAGGGATATGATTTCAGGTGGTAAAGATTTTTGCATTGAAATAGCAGTTTTAGCAAACTGTTGTTGTTGTTAAGTGCTGTGGAGTCGTTTCC
>NW_006922927.1:140979-146458 GCF_000298275.1 Orycteropus afer afer | reverse complement strand
TGGGAAAACTGCATATGATAAAGAATACCTCAGTGCTGTGTTCTCAAAGTACATTTACATTCTGTATGCTTGTCATATCATATCATATTCGATTCAGGCATGCCCGTTGTTCCTTAGAGCTGGGGGTTGACATACAATTAGAGAGAGAAGAAAGCAAGAATTCAATGATTAACTTTAGTTTCTAACCTTGCTGCTTTAGCCTTAGAAGTCCTATCATAAGCCTTTCGATCAAGGAAATTGCCCAGTGTTTTGGAAGGAGATAGTCTTATCTTATCCTGTAGGTCCAAGCTGCTACCCCCACCACCACCCTTAATGGTTTTCTTCCTACTGTGAAGAACATTCTAATTCTGGTATCACTATCAGGGTTCATTGGATTTCCAAATTACTTTGACTGGGATTGGCAAGTACTTTTCTGCCACTTCCTCTTTCCTAATGTATGGCAGACATAAATAATCTGTAATAGTATCTTTCCTACTGGTTACATTCTTACTGCTGGTGGTATCTGTTGTTGTTGTTGTTGTTAGGTGCCATTAAGTCAGCGCCGACTCACTATGACCCCATGTATAGCAGAATGAAACACTGCCCGGTCCTGCACTAGCCTCACAATCCTTGCTGTACCTGAGCCCATCGTTTCAGTCACTGCATCAATCCATCTCGCTGAGGACCTTCCACTTTTTCCATGATACACTTCTCCAGGGAATGGTCCCTTCTAACAACATCACCTGAGTAGGTGAGACGAAGTCTGGCCATTCTTGCTTCCAAGGAGCATTCCAGCTACACTTCTTCCGGGACAAATTTGTTAGTTCTCCTGGCAGTTCACGGTACTTTCAGCCCCTTTCTTCTTCTGAGTCTGTCATAGTCTGGAAGTTCCACTGAAACCTGTCCACCGTGGGTCACCCTGCTAGTATTTGAAATACTGATGGCATAGCTTCCAGCCTCACATCAACACACAAGCCACCACAATAGGATGAACTGACAGACAAATGATGGCAGGTGGTATCTAGTATCTTCTAATTGACCACATCTGTCAAGTGAGATCAAATCTACTTACCTCAGTCCTAGAGTTCTCAATATAATTACCTTCCTTCCCAGTACAAGAAATACACAGAAAGTGTTTGTGGAATGCTCTCGATAATTTGTTTAGGTTACGATTAGAAGCAATGTGTCCTCCTATATATATTATCTTACAGTTTCTTATCATTTGGAATTAGCCTGCTTTCTGGTTCCAAGTGTTAGCTGCTTTCCTTGACCCTCCTTTTCTATTTAGATATCACATAAGATAATAATATTCTCTCACAGTATTTAAAGAGCTCTAGTGGCGCAGTGCCTAAGTCATTTGACTGCTAACCACAAGGTTGGTGATTCAAACCCACTAGTGGTTCTGTGGAAGGAAAACAGGGTGCATAAAGATTTACTGCCATGGACACCCGATGGGAGCCGCTATGAATTGGACTTGACTCAATGGCAGTAGGTTTGATATGTTTTGGTTTTAGGAGTTTTTTTCTCTTAACACTTCAAAATACATTATTGTTGATTATTTCATTTATCCTCAGGAAATCTGCCATAAAAGCCACGTATGTCTTAGATTGCATTAACAAATTTATTGTGTTTAAAATTTGGGAAGGTAATAGTCTTGCTCAATTTTGCACTTGTCAGACCACATATAGAATGTTGCACTCACAGCAGCACACTATATTTTATGACAGCAAGATCATGCATAGACTCATATCCATGTTTTATAAAAATAGGTGAAGGAATTAGACATGTTTATCCTACAAAAGAAAAGATTCATGGGGAACCTATGGGAGTTAAGTTTGTGTGTCAACTTGGCTGGGCCTGGTTGAGTGGCTGGGCAGTTGGTGGTACTTATTGCCCATGATGGGACTGGCAATCAACCCCATGGTGGAATTTACCACAAACAGCTAGCTGAGTAGCTGCTTTAGAGATGTGGCCTGCTTCCCAAATATAAGAAGCAGCTTTGGGAATGGTCTCTAGCTTATGGAACACTTGAACCCTGCATGTAACCGTGTCATTGTTCAGCAGCCTGCCATGTTCTGCGGACCTTGGGACTTTCAATGGACTTGAAATAATGGCCTGCCGTGTGGTTTGGTAATATCAGGACTGTGCCTTTTTACTTGCCAACCTTGGGTTTGTCAGCCTCAGCAGACAGCAGCTGAGTGAAGAAAAGCCTTCAGCTTCAGTGGACTGGGAGCAGGAGGCTGAGTTAAAGCCCAAGGTTGAGGGGCTTTCACCCAGCCCCTAGACCCTGGCACTTTGAACCTGGACTTAAAGCCTCCAAACTGTAAGAGAATAAATTTCTGTTTGTGCAAGCATCCCATTTGTGGTATATTCTTGTCAAAGAGCTACTAGGTAATAGGTAACCAAAACACCAGAATGTTGTCATGTTTTAGTTGGCCTATTATATGGAGGGGAGCTCTGGTGGCATAGTGCCTAAGGTATTTGACTGCTAACCAGAAGGCTGGCCATTCAAACCCTCCAGCCACTCCTCGGAAGGTTAGGCAATCCACTTCCATAGTGATTTGCCTTGCAAACTCAAGGAGGGGTCGCAATGAGTCAGATCCGACTCGATGGCAATCAGTTTATTTTATGGAGGAGACTTGTATGTCATTCCTGAAGGTATAAATAAGACCAGTGGTTGGAAGCTGTTAATTTAGTGTGATGACCCTTGAACAAAGGCTCCATAGTCAAATAAATATGACAAAGGTTTGTTCCATGTTCCTTTTCTGCAGCTTTACAAATGTATATTACATGCACATGTATATTATATGTACAGTAAGAGATCTCTTACATTTTTGTCCATTCCAGCATTTTATAAACATTTTCTACAGAAGTAATTTTCTAGGGAACTCACATTAAGATATTGTTTCAAAATACGGTAGCAGGACCAGCAACGTCAGCATTACCTGGGAATTTATTAGAAATGCAACTGCTTGGCCCCACCCCAGACCTGTAGAAATCAGAAATGCTAGGGGATGAGGCCTAGCAATCTGTGTGATAATAAGCCATGCAGGGCATTCGGACACTGCTGTGAGAAGCACTGCTAGCAAACATCACTGTTATTCTCCAACTCAGCAGCACCTCTCTAATTTCCTTCATAGCACTTGCCACAATTAGTCCTTTTTAAGGTTTCTTCTAATGATAGTTTATGACTCTATGGCTCATTTTATAGAGGGTTACTCTTATTTAATAAAGAAGGAAGGAAACACTTAAGGAAGGCCTATGATGGCTTTCACCCTAGTGTAGGTGCCATCCAACTAACAATTTGAATATTTTTATTAGATAATAAATTCATACCATCTATTAAGTGAAATATATATGTCTGTCATAAGAAAACTTGAATTCATTACTATCATCATCATTTTTTGAAAGAGAATTTACTGTTTTTCCTTTAGCTAAAAATATTTTTTTTTTGGGAAATGAAGACTATTTTTAAACATTCTTTGGAAACATAGGCTTTTTTTTTAAAAAATAACATATGAAAAGATCTGTAATGGGCCTTCTCCCATTTCAAAAGTTTATAAGATTAAGAACTTTTTTAATCTCTTTGCATTCATGTTGTTTTTGTTGTGTTTTCCATAGAATTGGATCCAACTCATAGCAACCCCTCCTTGGGTTTCTGAGGCAGTATCACTATGGAAGTATATTGTCCAACCTTCCTTCCAAGGAGTGGCTGGTGGGTTTGAACCCCAGCCTTCTAGTTAGCAGTCAAATACCTTAGGCACTATGCCACCAGAGCTCCCCGCTCTTTGCATTAGCAGAGATTAAATTCTGGTGGCATTAATTTATCTCTCCAAACAGCCAAGATGCTTTTAGAAAAATATAATGGAAATATAACTTAAAAAGTGCTTGTACATAACAATTTAAAAAATGCTTCATCAGTGAACATATAGCCATTGCTTTATTTATTTTTCTAGGTATCATAAGTGTTCATTTTGAATGTTCATATGACCAAAGCCCACTGTAGAGTCTATTATGACTCATAGCAACCCTACAGGACAGAGCA
This sequence comes from Orycteropus afer afer, assembly GCF_000298275.1. Lineage (NCBI taxonomy): Eukaryota > Metazoa > Chordata > Mammalia > Tubulidentata > Orycteropodidae > Orycteropus > Orycteropus afer. The sequence continues at coordinate 142,434 of NW_006922927.1, read as the reverse complement.
GAACTGCTCAATAGGGTTTCCAAGGCCGTAAATCTTTCCAGAAGCAGAAGGCCACATGGTTCTCCCATGGAGTGGCTGGTGGATTATAACTACTGACCTTTAGGTTCGCAGCCCAATGCTTTAACCTCTGCACCACCAGGGCTCCTTATTTATATGGCGTGCCTCTATAAATCATGCAGAAGAATTTTCTTTTCCTGAAGGACAGCGAAATGGGTTTTACTATGTTAGTGCAGTGGTTTAGGCATTTGGCTGCTAACCAAAAGTTTGGTGTTTTGGACCCATCACCTCCTGCACAGAAGAAAGATGAGGCGATCTGCTTTCATAAAGATTCACAGCCATGGAAACCCAATGGGGCTTGCTGGAAGTTGACTCAATGGCAGTGAGTTTGAAGGTTTTTTTTTTTTGAGATGATAAAGTCCCAAATATTTAAGTGCATTTAGATCACAATTATTATTAGAGTTCCCTTGAAATGATTTCTGGCCAAATTTAACTACTTGTAATTTTTTTGTCACCTCCTTCCGTACAAGTAAGGTTTCTTTTGGTTTACATTATTGGGTCCAATGTAGCTTTATTTATTTTCAGTTAGGGCAATAAAAGAATGCTAATCTAGAGTCTGGATTCTGATTTGATTGATGGCGTCTGACAGCACAATGCCTCAGGGTATCCACTTATTATATAATAATGAGCATAAGTAGTGCTATCACTATTACTATTTTTAAACATCCGCAGTTGGCAGGAATATCCTAAAGTCTGAAGATAACATAGTTAATTATGTCACTGTCCATGCCGAGGGCAACTGCTGCCTAAAGGACATATTCACATGATGTGAAAGAGCAGATGTGGTGTTTGGAGCTGAGTGTTACTTCATCGCTGGCTTATGTAAAGAGGTTCAGGATGTTGTTTGTGTGTTCTAAAGAGCATCTAGCCATTTTCATCTTTATTATTCACTTCCCACATTTTTTTTTTCTGTCAAATTACATTTTAATGCTTATTCTTATATCACTTATTAGTTTTCCTCATGGGAGAAATAGCCAATTCAGTATTAAAATGCTACCGAAGATCTAATGGATTTCTTGAAGAAATAAGACAGGGCAACATTGAACGTGAATGCAAAGAAGAAATCTGCACATTTGAAGAAGCAAGAGAAGCTTTTGAAAATAATGAAAAAACTGTAAGTATAAAGGCAGAAAAAATTCAAAATTCTTTTACACTTGCCTAACTTTTCTATGCATACTTGCAGTCTGCATTCCCTACGTGTGTTCATTGCTAACAATTAAAAATGACTTTTGTGAAAAACTCTGAAAGTGGCATCTAACTAATGCTGTGTTGGGTAAGAGAGCAAGGTTCACTTCCCTGTGTGTTGGTCTGTCTTCAAAAGCCTCATTGCCATAGAATTCTGCTGAGCTGAGTTTCAGCATCTTCATGAAGGGGAAGCATTTATGTCACACCAGGCTT
>NW_006922927.1:140060-140770 GCF_000298275.1 Orycteropus afer afer | reverse complement strand
TAGAAAGCATGCTATCCAAGGGCAGTAGGGATAGGAAAGCACAAGGCAGTGGTGTAAATTCCACAGCCCTGCTCTGCAGTCAGAAATTACATCACCAGAGGTAACCATATGTAAAGACCTACACTTGCACATCAGAAAGGAGTGTCAGACCATGAAAATAACACTAGATTCAAAACAGGTCATGTCAGATGTGCTTGAGGGGTGGCAAATATATCTCAGGGTCAGCAAATGCAGAAAAGTTTTAAAGAAAGAGATATTTTGATCTATCAGGTGGAGAAGAATGCAGGGTAAGAGGAAAGAGGTCAAGGAAGGCTGATTAGAGAGGCATGACTGCTAGATTCCAGTGTGTAGAGCAAAACCAAAATCAGTTTATAAGTCAATAAGTTGTGAGCTTCATTGATTTTGGAATCCCTGGGTGGTGTGGAAAGAGCTCTGGTGGCGTAGTGCCTAAGGCATTTGACTGCTAACCAGAAGGATGGTGGTTCAAACCCACCAGCCACTCCTCAGAAGGAAGACTAGGCAATCTACTTCCACAGAGAAATGCCTCAGAAACCCAAGGAGGGGTCGTCTGAGTCAGATTCAACTTGCCTGCAGTGAGTTTGGTTGTGGTTTTGGGTGGTGTCGATAGTTACTACACTTGACTCCTCACCAGAAGGATGGAGGCTCAAGTCTACCCAGAGGTGCCTTGGAAGAAAGACTTGGTGATCCAC
>NW_006922927.1:139370-139866 GCF_000298275.1 Orycteropus afer afer | reverse complement strand
GGAAGAATGTACGCCTCAATACAGTTAACTATGAGAGACCAAAAGTGCAGCATTGCCAGAAACAAAGCTCATTAAGTCAGAACTGTGCAGGGAGGGAGAAGGAAAGGAAACAGGGAACCCTAAGGGGAAGGGGAAGAGTGCGGTTACATTGGGGGAATTGTAAGCTATGTCACGAAACAAAATGTTGAGAAACTGTTGAATAGCAAACTAATGTGCTATGTAAACTTTCACCCAAAATACAATAAATAAATAAAAGAAGTGTTTTAGAAGTTTTGACATTACCAATGACTTGTAAAGTTCAAAGAAATGTTTTAAACTTTCAATAATAAAAGAAAAATGTTAATCAGCCATACTAGAGCAAAGGCTGAGACATAGAGAATAGAATATTATCAAATTGTTATTATATGAAGGAGTAATCAAAGAGTGTATGTACAGGTAAGAAAAAGATAGGAACTAAACATATTATAGAAGTGTTGGGCAGTGGTTTACTATAAAT
>NW_006922927.1:135945-139186 GCF_000298275.1 Orycteropus afer afer | reverse complement strand
ACAATTCAGAATTCACTCAACACCAATGATGGTTTATTGATTTATACTTTCTCTAAGAAGATGATATTTCTTTGTATTTGTTGAAGTCAACTTTTCTTTTTATAGAATAGTTTATAGTTTTCAAAGGAGCTCTGGTAGTGTAATGCCTAAGGCACTTGATTGCTAACTAGAAGGGTGGTGGTTCAAACCCACCACCCACTCCTCGGAAGGAAGGTTGGGCAATCTGCTTCCGTAGTGATACCGCCTCAGAAATTCAAGGAGTGGTTGCTATGAGTCGAGTCCAATTCGATGGCAAACGTTGAACAACAACAACAATAACAACATAGTTTTCAAGGAGTTCTGGTGGCATAGTGCCTAAGGCATTTGATTGCTAACCAATCAAATAACCAATTGGTTTTTCAAACCCACCAACCACTCCACAGAAAGAAGACTGGCAAATCTACTTCCATAAAGATTAACTGACTCAGAAACCCAATGGTGGTCTCTATGAGTCAGAATTGACTTGATGGCAGTGCGTGCTTTGGGTTGGTTTTATAGTTTTCATCATATAGGTGTCACAGCTTATTTCTTAAGTTAGTTCCTAAGTATTTAATTATTCCCTTTGTTGCTATTGTAAATGAAGCATTCTTGTCCATGACGTCTTCCAACTGGTTATTATTGGTGAATGTAAAAGCTATTGATTTTTTGAAAAGTCTCACTGAGTGATAATTGAGATGATTAATTAGCACATGTTTAAAATTACCATTAACACCAAACACCAGGCTACAGATAAATACATAAATACCTGAGAGGACCAGATGGGGGTCAGTGAACAGGAGTACACTCTAGACCAAGGGTAGATTCAGCGGAGGCTAATTGTGCACAGATACCAGTGATACAAAATACCCTCAATCCTTACAGAAACAATACAAGACAAACACAGGGTAATCCTCCACAGACACCTAGACACTATGGGAGAGAGAATCAGTGGATCTACCATCTCAGGACCATAGTAGTGGGGGACACCAGACTCAACTGGCAAAACAAAATACATAAAAGCCTTGTTCCTTATCCTACATTGGTGAGTAGCAACTGGGGTCTTAAAAGCTTTCAAACAGCCATCTGAGATGCACCTAATGGTCTCCTAGCATCGGAAGCAAAGAGTGCAAAAACCAATGTCATTTGAAAGCAATCAGCCCTAGAACATTATGACCCTCGAAACCAGAAGAACTAGATGATGCCCATCTACCAATGCCAGCCACTCATTAAAGGATCAAATCTGGAGATCCTGGATAGAGTGAGAGAAAACATGGAACAAAACCCAAAAAATCAATAATGCCAAGAAGTACTGGTCTGATGGAGTCTGGTGAGACCCCCAATTCTATGGCCCTGGAATACATTCTGCACCTGGAATAAAGCTCACTCCCAAGGGCTGGTTCTCAGCCCAATAGTAAACAAGATGTGCATGCAGACTACACAACCCAGAGTGACACATGCACATAACCTGTGGAAATACATCCTTTGGAACAATAGACCATGGGGCACCAGAGGGGCAACATTCAAAATGAGGTAATGCAGAACAAACAGGAGTGCATAACTATGAGGGGCACAGGGGGAAGGCTACTGGGCAGGGAGGGGAGGAGACTGGATTAGGGTTAGGCATGGTAAATGGGGAGTAAAACTAAATGTACACGTAATGATGAATGTAAAACAAATTCCTAAAATAAATTTAAAAAATGTAAAATTTGATAAGTTTTAACATATGTATACGCAGGTAAAACCATTATGACAGGCAAGATAGTGAAGTTATCCATCATCCCCGACTTACATGTGTAGTTTTTAAAAAGATAATTCCAAACTTCTATAATGTATGTGACTAAACTTGTAGCACAACTTCTTTGGTTTCTATGGAATGCTGGGAAATAAAAAAATTATCCACTAATTCTCTTATTTTTCCTTGGCTGTATGTATATATATATATATATATATATATACACACACACACACACACACACATATATTATATGTGTGTCATAATCATACTTTTCTTTTGAAATGTTGAAAACAAAACTTAAGCAAAAAATGGAATTATAAAACTAAATTTTTCTTTATGGGTTGTAACTCAATTCATCCTCACCACACCCAGTACTGTAGGGACTATTATACTCACTTCCCAAATAAGGAAATGGAGCCCAGAGTGGTTAAGTAATAATAAACTCCATCTCATTTAATAAGATAATGGTGGGGTTTAGCTTTGAACCCAAGAGGCATGGCATCAGAGCAAACCCAAAAGCAGTGTGTCTTGACATATATGATTATCGTGAACTGATATGGCCATTTCCCTACGACAGTCAATCATTTTTTAATGTGTAGTCAAAAGCAAGCTATCTCCCTTTACATGTTAAATATTTTCCAATGATGGAACAATGATCATTTTGTTAAATATACTTATTTTTTTTCTCCACAGATCTACAGATCAGTTGAAAAATTTACTTGAAATCTAGACCGATAACACTGCTTGTTATTATAACAAATAAATCACGTTTGTCTCAGTAAGCTATTTAAGTAGTTTATCTTACTGGAAGAATCCAAGAGATACTTCAAAAGAGCAAATTGCTTTAAACTTTGCTTTATGAGAGAATGACAATTAGTAGTTGACAATTATGCAGACAGTGGCACAAAATTCTGTAACAACTAAGTCAAATTTTTACATCACTCTAAAGCAGATTGTAAAAACTTTACTTAATGGAGAAAGGAGTCATTAGGCCCTCAGTAGGTCTAGATCAGGCTAAAATCACACAAATGATAAATTCAATCTGCAGCTCCCAGACAGGTCTGACAACCATTTCAGGGGCAGGAGATTGGAGGGGACTGTTTCCTCATCATGGTAGGTGGGTTTTAAAGCAAAATTCAACACATGCAAGATTCCATCAATGCATATATGTTGCTTTATCACAGATTGTACACTTTCCTGTTTGGAATTTTCTCGCTAGCACTGATCAATAGAATGTGAGAGTCAAGCCTGAAGGACTCTTCACAGTTGGGCGGAGCAGAGCTGAGCACGTTTTAGTCTTTCATGAATCAGCTCTGGCCCGACCTAGGGAAGCTTGGAAGTGAGTGACTGTCCCAGTGATCTTCTATTGCTCAGGGGGGCCCAGCAGAATCTATGTATTTGTGTGGCTTTTGCCTTTCCTGGAACAACTACAACAGGAAAGAGAAGGAACGACTGTAGAAGACCAGGGACTAAACCGCAATTCTAACT
>NW_006922927.1:133931-135525 GCF_000298275.1 Orycteropus afer afer | reverse complement strand
TTGAGGAGTGGCTGGTGGGTTTGTACTGCCAGCCTTCTGGTTAGCAGTCAAGTGCCTTAGGCACTATGCTACCAGAGCTTCCATGCTGGGCATACTGAGCATAATGAGTTCCAATTGGATTAATCTTACTACCTGTTAAAGATGACCTATTGGAGAAGAAAAGAACAGAGCAAAGGTTGATGGTGACTTGTTTACATTAATCACATGGGCTATTTTTTTTTTTTTTTGCAAGGTGACACGTGGCTCACATACAGTAACAGTTCTTTAATTTGGATATAATTATTTGAAATATGTTAATGCTTTAATACAAACACCTCCCCTAGCCTGAATTCATTTTCTGCTACCTACAGGACATCACACTTCATGCCTAGTAGGCATCTCAGGTTTTACAGGACAAGTCTTCCCACTCCTCCACCCCAAGAGCTCCTGCAAATGTCTCCGGATTAATAAACAGCACCATCATGAACCCAGTACTCAAGTCCAAACCCCAAAAGCTAGATTATTGTCCCCATGCCCCACTTTTCACATCCAGTCCATGAGCACATCGTGCCAATGCATCCAAAATCTATGAATTTGTCTGTCTCTTCCTTTCCTCACACACCACTGTAATTCATGCCACTATCATCTCTCACTGAATCTGTGCAGTGCTTCCTGCTACCCCTTTCCCAGCTGCACATTCTTCAAAGCAGCTAGAGATCCTGACTACATTCAGGGAGACTTATTTTCCTTTATATTCAAACAACAAATTTGACTTTTAGTCACAATTTTATATTTTCAGCCATTTTATCCAGCCCCCTCCCATTTGTGGTAGTAAGCTACTTGATTGGTAGAAATGTTACAAGTGAAAGAAAGCATTGGTGGACAACATGCAACTGTAGTGTGGTGTCAGAACTCACCCAAATTCCTGAGGCAGAAGTTGCTTTCTATGAGGTAGAAGTGAGATATATACACCTCCACTCTCCAACTTCTTCACCTTCAGACACCAGGTGTCTGTCCTCCCCCCACACACCCTTCCCTGCATTTCCTGGAAACCACTCCCATGAATTCCAGGCCAAGTTTTACCCTGCACATGCACGCATGGTCACCCAGGCATCACATCACCCATCCCAGCCCACCCCACCCCATCTCACCCCACCCTTGTTTCTAAGGGGAGGATTAATTTTGTATTTTCCAACCTCAGCTGAAATATAGTTTCCCTCCCTCCATCCCTGGAGTTTCCAAGTTCCATGAATTAGGGAGCATCAGTGGATGGGGAGTGTCCTGAATATCTGCTTTGGGATTTGCCCTGCTTTTATAGTTGGGAGTGTTGCACACACAATAATGGCCAGGAAACCTTTATTTAACTTTGATACCAACTCTTTATTGGAAGAAAGAGTAGTCTTTAAAGAAGGTAAAATGAGAAGTGAACGGTGTTCTAAAACCAGGACACCTGCCCAGAACGGGGGGTGACAGAAGTCACCCAGGACCACATTTGCGTGGCTCAGCCTCAGTTCTCCTTATCGCTGTCGCTGTCGCCTCCACCCAGTGCGAGCTTGTGGAAGCGGTACTCGGCCAGGCTGGTGTCCTCCTGGGAACTCAGGTTGCTCACGTGGCC
>NW_006922927.1:129191-133291 GCF_000298275.1 Orycteropus afer afer | reverse complement strand
GAAGCTGTCACCATGTGTCATAGAGGAGGAATGCACACAGCTGTGTTTTGCGGAAGTTGAATATCAGCCTCTAGCTTTAAATTGGGGCAATACTTCTAGCTTCTAAGAACTTTCTCTCATCTTTGCTTTGTTCTATAGCAGCTTGTTCTTATTTTTAAACTCAATTTCTGATTAAAAGATTGAGAATTTGAAGTTTGGGGTAAAGTCTTCTATATGGTTGTCCCTGTAGGATTTGTTGAAGAGACTAACTTTTCACCATTTAATAGTCTTTGCAGCCTTGTTGAAAATCAGTTGACTATAGATGTATGGGTTTATTTCTGAACTTTCTTTTCTGTTGATGTATATTTCTATTATTCTAATACACATATTCATTATGTTTAGCCTCTCATTCCCCAGTACTATAGTAGCCTATTCTTATTCCATAAGCCCATTGTCTTCTTTTAAAATCTGAGAAAATGAATTGTAAGTTGTCCATACAATTCTCTTCTGTTTCCTGTATTGTATCTGTTCCCTCTTCCCTTCAATGAGTTCTGATTATTCATTATGATCCCCTTTCATTTTTCTCAAATACCTGCAAGCCACTGGACGTTCATATAAGTGTAAAGGACTCATTTGATTAACATAGGTAATAAGCATGCATTGATTCTGCAGTTGTGGTGTCCATTTCCTTAGCTGGCTCCTCCTCTGAGTAGGGGGCAAGACATGTCAGTAAGGCAGAAGTCTTCTTCCTTTGGAACACATGGCATGCAGTAAGGTAGGTGCCCTCCCACTTGCCAAAATAAGAGAGGCATTTCTCTGGCATCAGAGGACTTTAGGGTGCTTCCTTATAGGTCAATGTGTGCTTCTGTTTTCAGCCTCCTCCGAGTCTGCTGTGCAGGTCTGCACATGTCTCAATCCCCTGCTCTAATCTGGGACCCTTGCAGTTAGGTAATTCACTGTCACTGGAATTTCATTTTAGGGATCAAGCAGGGTTCACAGCCACTGGAGTTTACTACCTAATGTAAGTGGTAATGGGGAAGTCACAAGAGGGCAGGGACAAATTCATATACTTATCAAAGAAGAGCTCCTTAATCTCACAGTTGACCCAGAACCATCTTCAGTGCTTTGATTTAGTTGAGTCTCTTTGAAAAGTTTTCTGAATGTGCTTAGTTTTCTATCGTGGGTGTTTTAAATTCTCTGAATTTACCAATATAATAGCATTGTAGTTATTTATATATTCCGTAAATTAAACCCTTATCTAACATTTGGTGTGTTAGACTGGGTTCTCTAGACAAATGAAACCAGTAAAGCTTATAGAGAGAGAGAGAGAAAGAGAAATTTATCTTAGGAAAATTGCTCACACACTTATAGAAACTGGCAAGTACAAAGTTCTTGGATCAAACGTCAACCTGGAGGCTTTTCCCAACTCACACAGCTGCAGGGGCTGAGGAGCTCAAGGTTGGCAGGCAGTATACTGGTTGTTGATTCCAACAAATGACAAATCCAAGATCTCCAGGCCAAATGGTGGATTGTTTGCTCATGGGCAGTTGTAGGCAGCACGACAAAATCCCAATCCACAGAAGAATGCCTCTTTTCCCAGGATGTCCATAAATATACTGGAAGCAGGCCACATACCTCTAGGGAAACTCCCTTTCAACGGATTGACTGCTCAAAACATATACGTCTGATGTCATCATTGGAGAAAACCACATCAAAATTGCTTAAACCACACAGAATTGCGGTCCAGCCAAGTTGACACACAACTCCAACTATCACAGTCCACCCCTTGTCAACTTGGCAGTTGTACACATCTTCTTAACCATATATAATCTCTAAATAAGGACAATTATAAAGTCATGTTTGTGCCTAACATATGCTAACACATGTAAAACCAGAACGCATTAACCTTATTTACATTTCACAGTTCATAATAGAAGGAAATGAAAATATTTGATGCACAATACAATGAAGAAATATAACAATCACAGTCTTCATTTCTGCACCTGGTCACGTGGTCATAGCTGATGTTCAGAACAAGCTTCTTCCATCACTCATTCCATATTTCCCTTGCCTTCAGCAAGCACCTCAGCTGCTTGTGGTTCTTTGCCTTGTGGAGTGACTCAAACCTTCATTCCTGAAGGGTCTGGGCCATTATCAGTCCTATCAGAATTGGGTTGCTGTAATTTTCCATTGACTTTAATCACAGGGCACAGTAGTATTAAGAGACGTCCTAAAGAATCTCCTATATTCCAGACATATTCTTCTTTACCTTCATTATATAATGTCAATCCAATTTAACCTTGGTAATCAGGATCTACCACACCAGATAGTACAGTAATGCCTGTCCTTGTCTGTTGATCCAGAGGCATGAGGAAGCCAAAATGACTGGGTGGCATTCTTGATTTCCAATTCAAAGGAATTAATATTGTGTCTCCAGGTGGGAGTGTTCCTCTCTTTGGGACTAAAATCTTCAGAACTCCAGAGCATAGGGTAGCAGGGACAGGAAGCAAAAATTTTTTGAGTGGATCACTAGGGGAGTAGTGAGCAGTACCACTCCAATTTCCACCCCTTTGTTCCTGGACCCATGAATCCTGGCTATTGGAGAAACAGAACCATACATTGGACCCTGGTTTAGAGCACAGACAACCTCCAAGAGAATATTGCCCCAACTCTTCAAGGCATTGCCACCTACCTGGCACTGTAATTGCATTTTCATTAGGCAATTGCATCATTCTATCAAGTCAGCTGCTTCAGGATGATGGGGAACATGGTAAGACCAGTGAATTCCATGAGCATAGGCCCATTGACGTACTTCATTTGCTGTGAAGTGAGTCCCTTGATCTGAAGCGATGCTGTGTAGGATACCATGATGGTGGAGAAGGCATTCTTTAAGTCCACAGATTGTACTTTTCACAGAAGCATTGCGTGCAGGGAAGGCAAATCCATATCCAGAATAAGTATCTATTCCAGTAAGAACAAAAGGCTGTCCTTTCGGTGATGGAAGTGGTCCAATGTAATCAACCTGCCACCATGTTGCTGGCTGATCACCTGGAGGAATGGTTCCATATTGTGGACTCAGTGTTGGTCTCAGCTGCTGGGAGATTGGGAACTCAGCAGTGGCAGCAGCCAAATCATCCTTGTTAAGTGGGAGTCCATGTTGCTGGGACCATGCATAACCTCCATCGCTGCCACCATGCCTGCTTTCTTCATGAGCCCATTGAGCAATGACAGGAGTAGCTGGGGAAAAAGGATGACAGATTTCCACTAAAGGTGTCATCCTATCCACCTGATTGTTAAAGTCCTCCTCTGCTGAGGTCACCATTTGGTGGGCATTCACATGAGACACAAATATCTTTACTCCTTCGGCCCATTCAGAGAGATCTATCCACATACCTCTTCCCCATACATCCTTGTCACAAATTTGCCAAGCATGCTCCATCCAAGTCCCAGACCATCCAGCAAACCATTAGCCACAGCCCATGAATCCATATATAATCCCACATCTGGCCATTTCTTATCTCATGCAAAGTGAACAGCCATATGAACGGCTCGAAGTTCTGCACATTGGGAAGATTTCCATTCACCACTGTCCTTCAGGGAATTCCCAGAAAGGAGCTGCAGTGCTGCTGCTCTCCACTTCTGAGTGGTGCCTGCATATCACACAGAACCATCTGTAAACAAGGCATGAGTCTTCTCTTCCTCAGTCAACTGATCATAAGGAACTCCCCATGAGGCCATAGGTGCAGACTGGGAGAGGGAAGGTAATGTGACTGGAGTGGAGACCACAGGCATTTGGGCCACTTCCTTATGCAACTTACTTGTGCCTTCAGATCCTGCTTGAGCCCAATCTCTGACACACCACTTCCATTTAATGATGGAGTGCTGCTGTGCACATCCAACTTTATGACTCTGTGGGTCAGACAACACCCACTTCATGATGGGAAGCTCAGGCCTCATGGTCACTTGGTGACCCATGGTTACACATTCAGTCTCTACTAAAGCCCAATAACAAGCTAAAGCTGTTTCTCAAAAGGAGAGTAGTTATCTGCAGAGGATGGCAGGGCTTTGCTCCAAAATCCCAAGGGTCTGCGTTGCGATTCACCAATAGGCACCTGCCAAAG
>NW_006922927.1:126403-128482 GCF_000298275.1 Orycteropus afer afer | reverse complement strand
TTGAGTCATCACCTGATTAAGTTTATGACAATCTACTGTCATTCTCCAAGAGCCATCTGTTTTTTGCACAGGCCAAATAGTTGAATTAAATGGGTATGTGGTGAGAATCACCACCGCTGCATCCTTCAAGTCCTTGATGGTGGCAGTAATCTCTGAAACCCCTCCAGGGATGTAGTATTGCTTTTGATTTAACATTTTTGTAGGTAGAAGCAGTTCTAGTGGCTTCCATTTGGCTTTTCCTACCATAATAGCCCTTCCTCCACATGTCAGGGGCCCAATGTTGGAATTCTGCCTATAGCACAGTATATTTATTCCAATTATGCATTTTGGAACAGTGGAAATCACTACAGGATAGGTTCCCAGACCCACTGGACCCACTGTTAGACCCACCTTAGCTAAGACTCCATCAATAACTTGGCCTCCATATGCCCCCCACTCTGACTGGTGGGCCACAATGATGCTTTGGATCTCCTGGAATTAGTGTCAGTTCAGAGCCAGAGTCCAGTTATCCCCAAAAAGTCTGATTATTTCCTTTTCCCCAATGAACAGTCACTCTCTCAAAAGGCCTCAGATCCCTTTGGGGAAGGCTGGGAGAAAGACTGACATTATAAATTTTTGGCAATGTAGTGAGGTCCTTCCTCAAAGGGCCCAGCCTCCCCTTCATTCAAGGGGTTGTGGGTCTGTAAACTGACTCAAGTCTGGGAATTGATTGATAGGCTGTGACTCTGTATTTTGGTGATTCAATCTAGGCTGCTAGATTCCATGAGCATAGGCTCATGGACAGAATTCTTCTGTCTATACAGATCAAGTAAATACTGAGTAGGTTTGCCATGTATTTCACTACCAGGAACACCATGTACAAGTAGCCAATGCCATAATTCCACATGAGTCAGACTATTCTGATTACTGTTCCAACTCTGCTGTCCATTATGGTAACCACGCCCACCTTGCCTTTGTCAATAACTGCTGCCACTTGGGCCCTATTACCATGGGGTCCAATCAGCCCCGTCGGAGTTAAGTGTCTTAGTTCAATTAGGGCAGCTCCCACTGTCAAATCTGGCTTTCATAAAATAGCAGTCACAGCAGTCTTCAAGGATACTGGAGCTCCCTTCACAAATTTATTCCTCACCGTACTGGTGAAAGGTATGTCTTCTGGACTCTCCATTTCTGGCTCTAGGGGTCTAATCTGATAAATCCATTCTAACAGGCCAATTTCCCTAAGCCTCTGGATACTGTCTTCTACATTATACCAAGGTAGGTCTGGTACTTCAACTTGACTTAAGGTAGGCCACCACATAATCCATGCTTCAGTAAGCCAACCAAATGAACTATTAGATCCTTTCCTAACCTCTTGAGCTGAAGCATTGCATGAAGAATACATACTTAGTAGGCCTAAATCAATAAACTCAGACTGATCCAATCTTACATTCCTTGCACCATTATCCCACACCCTCAGTAGCCATTCCCACACATATTCTGCAATTTTCTGTCTGTACATGTTAGCAAAATCAAGTAGGTCTTTTCAGGTGTAGTGTATCACCTCCTCAGTCACACTTCCTATTTCACCTTTTGGGGCTCGCTTGGACTTAACTTTAGTTGTTGGTCTAGCAGCAACAATGGGTGGTTGGGGCAGTTCCTGAGAACGTTCAGCAATGTCTTCCATGGCCTCTGCCTCAGGCATGACCCAGAAGGAATGGGTCAATCCCATCAAACTGAGGTGGAGGGGATAATGGTTTTATAGTAATCCCTTCAGATGGGAGGGAGTCAACAGCATTTGCAGGATACTCCATATCCTGATCTTCCTGGCTATCTACATATATGTCCCGATTCTAGGTTTCAGGATCCAATTTCTTCCCAATCAATGCCCTCGCTTTAACTCACTTTAATACCCTCACTTTAACTTCAGACACTACTCTGGGTTGGTAATTTAATTGGCAATGTAATTCAGCCACCCTCATGATAAGACTCTGAGTTTGGATTTTGGCAATATCAGCTCTGTTACTAGAAGAAATAAGGCTTTATTTCAGGGCACAACTGGAAACATTGAGATCTTTTATGGGGCACTTAACCCGTGACACA
>NW_006922927.1:123927-125273 GCF_000298275.1 Orycteropus afer afer | reverse complement strand
TTTCCATACAACAGTTCACATACACTTTGTCTCGTGACATTGACTACAATTTACCTCAATACAACAGCTCCCCTCCCACTTCCTCTCGATAGTTACCTCTTTCCTCTCTGCCCATTGCTCCATGCACTCCTGCCTCCTGAGCTGTCTCTCTGTGCAAAAACTGCCCTTCTTTCTCCCATGATTGATCTCTCCAAGGAGTATATCTACTTCAGGTAAAGGTTCAAGTCATATACCTGTCTTTTTTTGGTTGGAAGCCACAGGTGTGGGTTCAATTCCTGATCTGAAGGGCAGATAGGGGCCATAGTCTCAGGGGTTCCACCAGGCTCTATCAGACCAGCAAGCCTGGTTGCCCCCTTTTTTTCTCTTCAAATGATTTTGTGTTTTGTTACACATTGTTCTCCATCTCTATCCAGGATCTCCTATATAGATCCCCCTCCAAGAGGTAGAGAGTGGTAGCCGGGCACCATCTAGTTTGTCTGGTCTCATAGTGGTATAGGCTGTGGATCGCATGGTGTACCTGTTGCTAGAACTAATTGTTTCTATGAATCTTTGGTTTTCTTCATTTTTCTTTGCTCTGGATGAAGAGAGACACATCATTGCATTTAGATGGCTGCTTGCAAGCTTTTAAGACCCAGTTGCTACTCACCAAAGTAGGACGTGGAACAATGTTTTGTATAGTATGTTACACCAATTGAGCTTGATGTCCCCTGCAAGCATCATCCCGAGCCCACAGGTTCAACTACTCGGTTACTCTGGGTAGCTGGCTGTGACCAAGAAGTGACTACAATTTTGTCCCTTGTCAGCTCTACTATACACCTGGGAATTCTTACAGCCCATATAAGTACACTTATAGGACCATTGTCTGCCATCCCTATATATAGTCTTGGGTACACTCCCTGCTTCACAGACATACCTAATAGTTCAGCCTGTCCACTCATCTATTTGCCTGTATACCCACGTTTGCCTTCACTGACAACGCAGAAGTGTATGTGCAAAAAGGTTCATCTTTGTCATCTGTACCTCCCATGTACCTCTCTAGGTCTTCCTCTTCCTCAGTGCCACCAAGTTGATCACTCACATTTGGTACATTGCCCTCCTCTTCACCAAAATCAGTACATATCTCTACCTATCTAACAGTGTTCCCTCCAATCCCCTCTGACCCCTGGTAACCTACAAAGAAAATTTCCTTCCATATCTAAACCTTTCCATGACTTTCACAATAACAGACTAATACAATATTTGTCCTTCTGTGACTGACTTATTTCACTCAGCATAATGTCCTCCAAGTTCATCCATGTTATGCAGTGTTTTGCAGATTCTACATTATTCTTTAGGAATGGATAGTA
>NW_006922927.1:122456-123702 GCF_000298275.1 Orycteropus afer afer | reverse complement strand
TAAGGAATCACCCTACTGCTTTCCACAGTGGCTGTACCATTTTACAGTCCCACCAGCAGTGTATGAGAGTCCCAATCTCTCCACATCCTCACCAACATTTGTTATTTTGTGTCTTGTTGAACTTTGCTACTAGTGCTTGGGCAAGATGGTGTCTCATTATTGTTTTGATTTGGATCTCTCTAATGACTAATGATCGTGAAAATTTCTTCATATGTTTGTTGGCCGCCTGAATATCTTCCTTGGTGAAGTGTCTATCCATGTCTTCTGAGATTTTTTAATTGGATTATTTGAATTTTCTATAAATTCTAGAGATAAGTCCCTTGTCAGATATGTCATTACTGAATATTTTTTCCCTATCTGTAGGTTCTCTTTTGACTCTTTTGAAGAAATCTTTGGAAGCACATAAAAATTTAGTTTTTAGAAGATCACATTCATCTAGTTTATTTTCTGCTGTTTGTGCATTTTGGGTTATGTGTGATATTCAATTTATGCCATATATTTGTTGTTGTTTTTATGTGCCGTCCATTAGGACCCAACTCATAGCAACCTGTCCTTGGGTTTCTGAGGCAGTATCACTATGGAAGTAGATTGCCCAACCTTCCGTCTGAGGAGTAGCTGGTGGGTTTGAACCAACAGCCTTCTGCTTAGCAGTCAAGGCCTTAGGCACTATGCTACCAGAGGCATTTATCAGGGCCCCTAAATTTGCTCCTAATTTTCCCTTGAGGACTTTTATAGTTTTAGGTTACACATTTAAGTCTTTGATCGATCTGGAGTTAGTTTTTGTGTATCATGTGAGGTACAGATCTTGTTTCCTTTTTTCTGCAACTGGATATCCAGTTTTGGCAACACCATTTGTTTGTTTAATAAATTTGGCCCTTTGTTAAAGATCAGGTGGTCATAGGTCGATTTATCTTTTTCTGCGTTCTCAATTCTATTCCATTGGTCTATATGTCTGTCAATGTATCAATACTAGGCAGTTTACTATTGTGGATGTATAGTAGGTTTTGAGATCTGGCAGTGTGAGATCTCCTACTTTGTTTTTCTTCTTTAATAGTGCTTTGTTTATCCAAGGTCTCTTTCCTTTCCATATAAAGTTAGTGATTGGTTTTTCCATATCCCTAAAGAATGCTGAGGGGATCTGGATTCGGATTGCATTAAATGTATAGATTGCTTTGGGTAGATCTGATATTTTCACAATGTTCAATCTTCCTATCCACGAGCATGGGATGTTCTTCCATTTATGTAG
>NW_006922927.1:116797-119378 GCF_000298275.1 Orycteropus afer afer | reverse complement strand
CTGTATAGTAGGTTTTGAGATCTGGCAGTGTGAGACCTACTACTTTGTTCTTCTTCATCAATAGTGCTTTGCTTATCCGAGGTCTCTTTCCTTTCCATATAAAGTTCTTGATTGGTTTTTCCACATCCCTAAAGAATGTTGATGGGATCTGGATTGGGATTGCATTGAATGTATAGATTGTTTTGGGTAGAATCGACATTTTCACAATGTTCAATTTTCCTATCCACGAGCATGGGATGTTCTTCCATTTACGTAGATCTCTTATGGTTTCTTGAAGTAGTTTTTTAACCTTTTCTTTGTAAAGTCTTTTATGTACCTGGTAAGATTTATTCCCATGTATCTTACTTTTTTGGTAGCTACTGTAAATGATACTGAATTCCTTATTCCTCCTTCAGCAATCTCTTTGCTGGTGTAGAGGAATCCAACTGATTTTTGGATGTCGATCTTATATCCTACCACCATACTAAATCTCTCAACTAGTTGCAGTAGATTTTTGACTGAGTCTCTTGGGTTTTCTAGGTATAGGATCATATCATCAGCAAATAAAGATAGTTTGACTTCTTCCTTACCAATCTGGATGCCTTTCATTTCCCTTTCCTGCCTTAATGCCCTGGCTAGGACTTCCAGTACAATGTTGAATAGAAGTGGTGATAGCGGTCATCCTTGTCTGGTTTCTGTTCTCAAGAGGAATGGTTTCAGTCTTTCTCTATGGAGAATAATGTTGGCTGTTGGTATTGCATAGATGTCCTTTATTATATTGAGGAATGTCCCTTCTATTCCTATTTTGCTGAGAGTTTTGATCAGAAATGGGTGTTGGACTTTATCAAATGCCTTTTCTGCATTAATTGATATGATCATGTAGTTCTTCTCCTTTGTTTTATTTATGTGATGGATGACATTGACTGTTTTTCTAATGTTGAACCATTTCTTTTGATGATATCCCACATGAAGTTTAGGCCTTCTTCATTTTGTTTTGATTTTTTTTTTTCTTACTGATCCCTTTCTAAAGAAGTATTTAGGTGTTTGTCTTCAATCTCATTAATTCTGTCTTCCATTGCATCAATTCTACCCCTTTGCCCTTCCCATGTTTTATCTATTTCTAATAATTAAGTATTAATCTTCTGGATTTCTATCTGTAGATTTAGAATCATTTCTAATTTTTCATTTATCTTTGTCATTTTGTTCTTGTATTTTCTTCCAGAATTCTTCTAAGGTTTTTTCTGTCTTTTCTTTGGTCTCTCTCTCAATCCTTTGAAGATACCTAAATACAATTCTTTTGAATTCCTTATCAGAGTGTTCCAATGATGCTTCTTCCTCAGGGATTTGTTCTGGGTCACTATCCTGTTCTCTTGTTTCTACCACTTTATCTTGCTTCTTTGTGTGGACTGTGATGGTCTGCTGTTTCCGAGGCTTCGTGGTATTGTATTAAGATATCTGTTAATCATTTGTGAAGAGGTGCCAAGGGTGATTCAGGCTCTTCTTGGTGTTTTTTTATCGTTGCCCCATTGCTGAAGAAAGAGGTGCTGACTCTTCCTCAGTAAATGAAGTTGTAGGAGTTGTGGGTTTACTTGTATCTTATGAGGACTGTTGCTGTCTCCCAGTCAGTTAGGCAAAAATTACAATTGAATAACCATTGAAAAAACTATAAGCACACGGACAAAATATACACCCTGAAATCACACAGGACCTGTAACCCAAAATAAGGAAAAGGGGTGAAAAGAAGAAGAAAACAGATAAATCTGCAATATCTGGACATAGGTCACTGAGAGTAAAAAGGTAGAGAAGGAGAATAATGAATAAGGAAACAAATATAGAAATAAACAATACTACAAAAGAAAATAAAAGCAAAAACAGAACAGAACAAAACAAGCAAACAAACAAAAGAAACCAACAAGGGATGGGATTAACCATGAGAGAAAGGAGAGAGAGAGAGAAAAAAAAGGAAGGTGTAGACTAGGACCTCTTCAGTCGTGCAGTGCACTCCTAGAGAGTTGTTGGGGTTACTGGAAAGCAGAACATCTTCTTAAGTCCGTGGAATCTGGTAGACCCCTGTCTCTTTAGGTTGGCACTAGCTGCTGGTTACGTGTTGATTTGTTTTGTCTTGGTTTTATGGTTTAATAGTTTGAAAGGTGAAGCTGTTTTATTTGCTTGTTTGTTTGTTTTTGATGCAATTGTGTTTGGTCACTCTGCTGTTTTCTTTGTGGTGGTAGAATCTCTGTGTGTAGTGTGGAGATCTGTTTCTGTTTGTCGTAAAGAGGGTTTAGAGTTCGAAATCAGAGGTTTTACAGTATTTGGATGAATATGTTTTCTTCTACTGAGTGAGAGAAGATATTGGCAAAGAAGGTGGGAGCGGAAGAAGGAAAGCTTGGTGTTGCTAGGGCTGGTTTCTAGGGCTTTGATCAGGCTATTTTTGATGACGTATTTATTTGCAAGACTGCAGCTCAACTTCAGGAAAGTTTCTTATTGTTAGAGCGTCACAAATTTCCACCAATTTCAGGCACACTCAAAGATCCCGCCTTCGCAGCCTCACAGCACTAAAGAATGGCTCCAAGGCAAAAATTCCAGGGACCACACTCAGCTG
>NW_006922927.1:115523-116697 GCF_000298275.1 Orycteropus afer afer | reverse complement strand
TTGTAAACATTCAAAATGGCTGTGCCCTCTGGACTGCAGAAAGTCCACAGCTCAGGTTGTCTCCCTCCTTGGTGTTTCCCTTCCTAGTCATAGGCCACCAGAGCAGTTGTCCCTGCAGCCCTTGGTGACCGGGACTGATCTTTAGGTCAATTCTCAGGTCCTAACACCACTTGGAAATATTCAGGCTGTTGCTCTCATCAGAGTAGCTGACAGTCCACAGCTCGACCATCTCTGTATTCACTTTTTTTGTTCAGATTTTTCCACTAGTTGGTGCCTAATCCACTTCTGTATAGTTCCTTTCAAAGCTCAGAGCTCCAGGATTATTTTCTGCTTCTCTGTCAATTGGTTTTTCTTTTCTTTGTTGAAGAGGGTCTGTGTCGCTTGTCTGCCTATTCCTCCATCTTACCAAAAGTCCTTGTTGAAGATTTTTGCATCTATATTCATCAGGGATATTGGTCTGTAGTTTTCATTTTGAGTGAAGTCTTTGCCTGGTTTTCGTATCAAGGATATGCTTGCTTCATAAAATGAGTTAGGGAGGATTCCATACTTTTTTATGTTTGGGAATAGTTTGAGTAGGATTGGTGTCAGTTCTTCTCTGAAGGTTTGGTAAAATTCCCCAGTGAATCTATTGGCCAGGACTTTTTTTAGTTGGTAGTTTTTTTTATGACCTGTTCAATTTCTTCTTTGTTATGGATCTGCTCAACTTTTCCACATCAGTCTTTGTTACTTTAGGTAAGTGTTGTGCTTCCAGAAATCTGTCTATTTCTTCCAGATTTTCAAATTTGTTGGAGTACAGTTCTTCATAGTACCCTGATATTCTCCTTTTTTATTTCAGTTGGTTCTGTTTTGATGTCACCAATTTTGTTTCTTATTTATGTTATTTGTATTCTCTCCATTTTTTCCTTCATTAAATTTGCCAGCGGTTTATCAATTTTATTGATCTTTTCAAACAACCAACTTCTGGTCTTGTTGATTTTTTCTACTGCACTTTTTTTTCTGTTTAATTGATTTCAGCTCCAGTCCTAATTATTTTCTTTCTTCTGGTGACTGTAGGCTTTTCTTGCTGTTCTTTTCCAAATTGTTGGAGATGTTTGCTTAAAGTATTGATTTTGGCTCTTTCATCTTTTTTGATGTGTGCATTTATTGCTATAAATTGGCCTCTGATCACTGCTTT
>NW_006922927.1:113651-114676 GCF_000298275.1 Orycteropus afer afer | reverse complement strand
ACTATATTTGTCCTTCTGTGATTGACTTATTTCACTCAGCATAATGTCCTCCAAGTTCATGCAGTGTTTTGCAGACTCTACATTATTCTTTAGTGCTGTATAGCATTCCAGTATGTGTATGTGCCATAGTTTGGTCATCCACTCTTCTGCTGATGGGCATGTAGGTTTTATCCATCATTTTGCTATTGTAAATAGTGCTGTGATGAACAGGAGCATGCATGTATCTGTTCCTGTCCTGGCTCTCACCTCTCTAGGATATATACCTAGTAATGGGATTGCCAGGTCAAATGGTATCTCCAAATTTCTAAAGAATTGCCATATTGCTTTCCACAGTGGTTGTGTCACTTCACAGTCACACAAGCAGTTTGTGAGAGTCCCCATCTCTCCACATCCCCACCAGCAATTGTTATTTTCTGTCTCATTGAACCTTGCCATCAGTGCTGGGGTGAGACAGTATATCTCATTGTTGTTTTGATTTACATCTCTCTGATGGTCAATGATTGTGAGCATCTTTTCATGAATTAGCTGACCACTGGAATATCCTCCTTAGTGAAGTGTCTATTGATGTCTTCTGCCCATTTTTCAATTGGATTGTTAATTCCTTTTGTGTTCAGGCGTTGGCATTTTCTTTCAATCTTAGAGATAAGTCCCTTGCTAGATATGTAATCATCAATAAATATGAATTTGTTGCTGTCATTTTGTAATGTGCTTTTTCATTGTGTCTATTTCTTTGTTCCATATAATTTTCTATGCTGAGCTCATTTTGTTTATGAAATCATGTTATCACTTCCTTCATTGCTTTTTGTTTTAGTATTTGCTGAATATTTATGCTGGTCCTCTTTTTTATTTTCATATGAAGGTTTATCATTTTTCTTTGAGGTTACCCTGTGATTTATAGTTTTCTTCCCAAGTTTAGAACAGTCCCTTCTATCATGTATTTGTCTTGACTTCTCTACCCCAAGTTCTGTAACAACACAGATTTTTCTCCCTCTTTTTGGTCTGTAGTTGTCCTCATTTGTCAGTTG
>NW_006922927.1:111830-113551 GCF_000298275.1 Orycteropus afer afer | reverse complement strand
AAGCAGTGACCACAACCTTGCCTTTTGTCAGCTCTATGGTACACTTGGGAATTCAGATCATACACATAAACTTATAGGACCATTATCTGCCAGCCCTATACATGTTTTTGAGTACACTCCCTGCTACATAGACATACCTCTCTTTTGATCATATTAATTATATGATCTAATTATCTTTTGATCATTTTAATTTCTGATTTATTTTTTTCTCTCATTTTCAGAAGGGGTTTTGGAACATCTAGACAAAAGTGCATCAAGGGGAGAGTAACAGAAGAAGTGTCTGGTTTCAGTTTTACTTGACCTTTCCATTAATCTTGGGCCTCTTCATCATCCTCCTTGTCATTTTCGTAATCTGGAGATGGTTCCTGAGAAACAAAACTCATAGACAGACAGTGACTAGGGCCACATTGCTTTTCCTCAGCACCTTAATATCATCACTCCTTCTTCCCAACCAGATGAAATGTATGATAGCAGTGGGCTGTCTCCAGGCTTTCTGGAATATGTAGTTGGTTGCTCAGATTCTGTGTCCACACAACTGTCCAACTGTGACCCTCCACTAACCTATGAGGAGGACACTGGTCAGGTGATCCTTTTCAGGAGTGAAAAAGAACCTCTTTTATACTCATCCCCAGAGTATGAGGACATTGTCAACTCCAGCTCAGCCCATGACATTGCAATGGTGCCTGTGGTCACCACCATCAAATGAAGCAGCAAACTTCTTTTTACTCTAACCATTTTTAAAAATACTAATTAAAGAACTTTCTAGCACTTTCCCACTGCATAAATATGCATTGACTTATTTTATTGGACTTCTACAGCTTACCATTTCATGCTTTCTGATTTGATTTTCTTTAATTTTGTTTCCGATTATAAAGCCATTATCTGTGCTCATTTTTGCTAGTAGAAATATGTGAAGAAAAAACATACTAATAAAGATCTTCATGTGATGCGGTGACACTTGTATGGATATACATGGGTATGTGTGTGTGTGTGTGTATATATATATATATATATGTACATGCATATATACATGTGTGTATCAACACAGTATATGTGCAAGTGTCTTGAAGAGCCATTAAGTTACATATCAATCACCTGTATAGAGAACCTTATTCTCCAGAACTGGGGGAAAGAGCACTTTTGTAATAACCAGTAACATGCTGTTGAATTTTGCAAATAAAATGTACCTAGCATGATTTCTAACTCTTAACTGGCTTTTGTTAACCTCCTATTTCTTCATCTACCTTAAAAGAAAAAAAAATGCATGTAGTAAAACTTGATTTATGAGCATCTCAGAGAGAGAGTATGTGAGCAATAAATGATAACTTAGGATGTGTACCAAAAAAAGTATTGGTCATTAGTCGCATTTGGCAAGTTTTGTAATTAACCTTTTCCCAAAAAATTCAACAGTGTTTGATTAGCATCTCTTAATGTCTCATGCCATTTTTATTAACATCTTGGTGGAGAGGATTCCTTGACAAGGAATTGATTTATAAAGTGAACCCTGGTGGCACAGTGATTAAACACTGAGCTGCTATGTGTAAGTTTTGCAGTTTAAACCCACCAGGAGCTCCACAAAAGAAAGGCATGTCAATCTGCTTCTGTATGGACTGAAGCCTACAAAACCATATGAGGCAGTTCTACTTTGTTACATGGGGTTTCTATGAATTGAAAATTGATTTGCCAGCACTCAACTTCAACAAAAATATATGAGACAGGGA
>NW_006922927.1:110432-111630 GCF_000298275.1 Orycteropus afer afer | reverse complement strand
AAGAGTGTAGAATGAGAAATTTGAGATTATTTTATTGATGCTTTTTGTCTAGGCCGAAGTCTTTGCCTCAAGTTTATTAGGAGGCAATTTTCCACTAAATTAAGGATGATGATTTTTTTATATTGCCCTCTGTGTTGTGCCAGGTGTATGCTCTATCTAATCATAGCCTCAACTAGATCTCATGATTGTTTCTATTTCCTTTTTTATTTTCATTAGCTTTTCTTTCTTTAATTGGAAGATTTTTACTCTTCTTTTGGAATGGAGAGAGCAAGTTGTGACTGAACTGCCTATATAAATTGGCTCAGAAAGGAAAAATTAAGACAGTTGTTTTATATGAGGTTGAAATATGTATGTATTGATGGAAAATGCATTCGATCCTTTCAAGGAAATGTCTGTGCCAATCCCAAGCCTTCCTAGAACTAAAGGAAAAATGAAAAATATTGAAGGGCATACTAAACTTGGAGTCAGATGACCTAAATTCTAATTCTGCTTTGCCATATACTTGCCGTGTTACCTTGGGCAATACCTTATCTCTGAGCCTCATATTCCTCACTTCTAAAATGAGAATGATATCATCTCTCTTCCCTTTCTTCAGGCACTTAAAAGGGTCAAATGAGATGGCATGTGTGAGTATACTTGGTAAAATGTGAAGTCTATCTGTGTGTAAGGTGGTAGTGTGCTTTGAGGAGAATTTTTCCCTAAAATTTATGAAATCTTCTATGCAGTCAGAAATAAAAGCTCTATAAATGGCTAATATGATCTTAATATGAATATGTGAGCTGTTTGAACCTCTGTCCTTCTCTAGTCTCTACCAATGCTGTGACAACCTAAACAAGACAGCCAACTTATACCAAACAGGATTAAGAAAATGTTGGAAAGGCCACTAAGTTACATGTGTGAAACTAATGGGTTTTGAAGCTTTTAGGGTCTACAAATGAATATATATAAACTCTGGTCTTAGCAGAAATGACAATATTTTTTTGAAGTTGTCCGTGAATACAAGGTGATCTTTGACTTGTTAGTTAAAACCGAATGTGGGATTTTTTTAATCCAGTGATTTTAATGTGTATATGTGGATTTTGGGTTTATTTTTAAATGAAAATTTAGACTCCTTTTGTATGAACTCTTTTTGTTACTATTAAAGTCGGGTCATAGAATAGACCAGCAGTTTTGAAAGTGTGACACACGGAAACTATTT
>NW_006922927.1:109017-110060 GCF_000298275.1 Orycteropus afer afer | reverse complement strand
TTTGTTTGGCTGGAAACCACAGGTGTGGGTTCAATTCCAGATCTGAAGCACAGCTATGGGCCATAGTCTCAGCAATTCCACCAGGCTCTATCAGACCAGCAAACCTGGTCCCACCCTTTATTTTTTTTTTCTCCAAATTACTTTGAGTTTTGTTCCACATTGTTCTCTCTATATATCAAGGATGTCCTAGATAGATTCCCTTCCACATGGATGACAGTGGTAGCCGGGCACCATCTAGTTCTTCTGTTCTCACAGTCGTATATGCTGCAGATCGGTGGTGTACCAGTCGCTAGGATTAACTGTTTCCATGAACTTTTGATTTTCTTCATTCTTCTTTGCTCTAGACAAAGAGAGACCCATCATTGCATCTAGATGGCAGCTTGCTAGCTTTTAAGATCCCAGTTGCTACTCGCCGAAGTAGGATGTGAACAATGTTTGGTATAGTATGTTATGCCAATTGAGCTTGATGTTCCCTGCGACTATGGTCCCAAGCCCACAGGTTCAACTACTTGGTCCCTCTGGGTAGCTGGCTGTGACCAAGCAGTGACCACAACCTCGCCCCTTGTCAGCGCTACTATACACCTGGGAATTCTGATCATTCACATAAACTTTTAGGACCATTGTCTGCCAGCACTATATATATATTCTTGGATACACTCCCCATTCCATAGACAAACCCAATCATTCAGCCTGTCCACCCATCCATTCATCAATATACCCATGTTTGCCCTCACTACGCAGCACTACATGTGCAAAACGGCTCATATCCATTGTCTGTACCTCCCATGTACCTCTCTATGTCTTTCTCATCCTCAGTGCTGCCATATTGGGCACTCACATTTGATACATTGCCCTTCTCTTCACACAAATCAATACTTATCTCTATCTATCTAACAGCATTCCCTCCCAGCCCCTCTCACCCCTAGTAACCAACAAAGAAAATTTCCTTCTATAGATAAAACTTTCCTTAACTTCTACAATAACGGACTAATACAATACTTGTCTTTTTGTGATTGACTTATTTCACTCAGCATAATGTCCTC
>NW_006922927.1:91286-92502 GCF_000298275.1 Orycteropus afer afer | reverse complement strand
TTTTTTTAGTTGGTAATTTTTTGATGACCTGTTCAATTTCTTCTTTTGTGATGGGCCTGTTCAAGTTTTCCACATTATATATATATATGTGTGTGTGTGTGTGTGTGTGTGTGTATCAGTAGGATATAATAGATTTATTATTTTAAAATGAATTAGGAATTTTTTTAATTTCTCAGTTTTATTTTCTAATATGACAGATATGATCTACATAAAGAAAAGCTCTTTGGGGTTTGGTTCCTCAATAAATTTTAAGAAGATAAAGGGTTCTGGAGAACAAAAAGTTTGAGAACCACAGGATTAGACAAAGGAGGAAGATGTTCTATTATTAAATAGCTATTCTTGCAACTTTTACATTTTAAGCTCCTAATTTTGGATTTATTTTTGCCTCTTAGAGATATCTTAATTGCAGTACAAGAGTGAATGTTGATCTTGGAAACAAATGCCAAATCTTTAAACTGATCAATAACTACAGCTTTTAGACTGATCATCAAAGAAAACACTCTAGCCCATACTGGTAACTGGGATTGGTCACAGATCCCATGGTGGCTTGCATGTGATAGTGACAGGCTAAACAAAATGTTACTTTCTTCAGGAAACATTCGTTCAAGTTCATTTAGTTTGATTTTGCTTAGAATTTGAAAAATTTTTAAAAAAACCCTTTAACTACCCCACCTTGTTTTATAAATACAGTCTCTTAACATTTGTTATAATTAAGGGGGTTGTCTCGAACAATATATGTTTTGTATGCTTTTGTCTTTCTTACATAATTGATATTACAATCACCTTTGATCTTTTTTAAAAAAGGCTTATTTTTGCAGAATCTATTTAGTACCTTTCTTAAGTGGTAACTGAATAGAATCAACTGGTTTGTGTTTGAATGAAATAAAAGACTCTATGGTTTTCTAGCTGAATGGGTTTCAGGCCTCCACATGCAAAGGCTGTGCCTGGAATTCTAAAATGGGCACTTTCTGTCTTCCAGCTCTGAATGTCATGATAAGTTACACATGTTTAAAGTAAATACAATGATTTCTGTCTCTCTCTCTCTCTCTTTTTTTATGGGGTCTTGACCAGTGAAAATAGAGGTGCTGTATTTGTTTCATTGTTAATAATGACTTCAAGGTTTTTGATCTGATAATATGGAGATAGCTTTACCTTGGTCCTGTGTAAATAACATGTATTTTATTAGAATGTTTCACATTTTTAAACACGTGGTTTA
>NW_006922927.1:84230-90834 GCF_000298275.1 Orycteropus afer afer | reverse complement strand
TCAAAGTACTTGAGACAAAGTCATGCCAGCCTCACTTCAAAGGAGTATTCTGGCTGTATTTCTTCCAAGACAGATTTATATGTTCTTCTGGCACTCCATGGTGGATATTCAGCATGCTTCGCCCACACAAGGCATCAGTTCTTCTTCAGTCTTCCTGACTCATTGTCCAGCTCTCACTTGTATGTGAAGCTATGGAAAATACTGTGGCTTGGATCAGGTATACCTTAGTCTTCAAAGTGACATCTTTGCTCTTGAACACTTTAAAGGGATCTTCTGCAGCAAATTTACCCAAGGCAATATGTTATTTGAATTTTTGACTGCTGCTTCCATGGGTGTTGATTGTGGATCCAAGTAAAGTGAAATTCTTGACAACTTCAGTATGTTCTCTGTTTATCATGATGTTGTTTATTGGTCCAGTTGTGAGGATTTTCATTTTCTTTATGTTGAGGAGTGATCCATTCTGAAGTCTCTGATCTTCTTCAGTAAATTCTTCAAGTCCTCTTCACTTTTGGCAAGCAAGGTTGTGTCATCTGCAGATGGCAGAATGTTAATGAGTCTTCCTCCAATCCTGATGCCATGTTCTCCATATAGTCCAACTTCTTGGATTATATTTCCTGCTTACAGATAGAATAAATAGAGTGAAAGGACACAGCTCTGGTGCACATCATTCCTGATTATAAACCATGCAGTATTCCCTTTTCTAGTCAGGAGTATTAACAATTTGTCCTACATGGAGACTGTAAGAGAATACATAGACTTCATTAAACCAAAAATATTAAACTATTCTCATTTGCCAAATATTTACATACATAATGTGCACTTAAATTCTTAAAATAGTTCTGAGTTGTTTCTGGAAGAATATATATTGTTTATATTCTGCATATTGAAAAGTACTTTAATTTCCTTATTTTTAGGAAGTTTTTGGAATATTTCATTTTATAAGGAATTGTTTCCTTATACCAATCAAAAGAGAGCTCCTTTAAGACATTATAAGGTATTATATTAATTCCATCTGGAGGTAGGAAAACTCATGTAATCAGAGGTGAAGGCTTTCCTGAATTACATAGATATGTGGTCACAAGAGAAATAGAGCGTATCACTTTGCTTCTATAAGCCATGAGTGAAGATTAAACACAAAAAAGAAACATTCTTCAGATCAGATATCAGTTATTCTTCCATAGCACTTTAAATTCATAATTTATTTGAGCTCTAAAACAGACTTACAAATTATAAGACCCAAACCAAATAACCAACCATTGTAAATGTATAATGCTTATACAGATATGAAATGAGTTAATATGTGTTAAGAGATTCTATTTAACTCACGAGGAAATTTGCAGATGTTATAACTGGTTTAAAAGAATCCAAAGAATAGACAGAAGCATAATGATCAAGAATATTGCAGTAAAAATATTTGGAAACAAAACTGGTTTTATTATAGAATAAGTATGGAGACTATTGATCCTCTATGGACAAGACATTGTGTGTATCAGTGACCTACAACTTTAAAAGATGTGAAACAACTCACAGACAGTGCAGAGCTAGAATCAGATAACCTGGAATGATATCTTCTAGACAAGGCAAAGTTTCTATTGAAACCCACAATTTTTTCTACAATGATAAAGTCAAGTAGAAAGCTAGTATTCCCTCAAAAAGAAGGATCAGATATTAGGTTGATCAGACAGCTACCAAAGTAGCTCTCTGGCCAGTGAGGGCCTGGGACACAGAGATACAGTAGGTAAAGATAAATACTGGTGTCTTGATAGGCCCAGGCAAGAGGGACAATCAAGCTGGGCTGATCAGAGCCAAATCCAGCAAACATGACATCTGGGAGAAGAAGGCATCTCTCTACTGCTCCATGAAAGTCACCTTGCAGTTCCTCATGAGCTGCATGGAATGGCTATGCCCAGCAGCTGAGCTCATCCACATGGGTTTTCCTAGTTGCTATGCTTGAGCACCTGATGGCCAACATCCTTGAGCTTGCGGTCGGGTGACAAGGCCCACATCAACCACTGGCTATACCTGAGGACACGTGGAGAGGGCAGTGGACGGCAACCTGCAGCTCAGTCACATATTGTATATGTGATCATCTCACAGATTCATGAGGTGTCCCATCCAGGAAGAACTGGTGGTATCTGCAACCCAGAGCTGGAAGGGAGTCCTCACAGTTCATCTGGCACCAAGACCACTCACAACTGAAGGTGTCTCATGTGGTTACCATCAGCACATGCTACCAAAGGGTTTACATCCATGAACTTCTCACTCCTCTTATTTTCTGCCATTGTGTGTTAGAAGTGTCTGTGAACCATCCAAGGGGAGATACCCCATTGATAGAAGAAGGTGGTCAGTGTGGGCTGTTTGAATCAGTGATTTCAGAGAGGGGCAGTTTCTAATGGGTGACAGTGTGGGAAGTGGACCCTGGTGGGCTGAGGCAGGGAAGGGGTAGAGGAGACTTCCTCCCTGTCTCTGAGGACAAGTGAGGCCAGGATGTTGGCTGGGGGCTTCTTTGCTATGATGAAGTCCCCAGAATGATGGTGGGAGTTGGAGTGGAGCTGAAGACCAATGGCTGAGCTGTGGAAGGCTTTCTTCATGACAGGGAGTGTTTAATGGTCAGAAAGTGATGGCAACTGGGGTGGAGTGGAGAGAGTGGCACAGCAGCTGGCATGAACTTAATGGGGCTTTTGCACGAAGATTGAGGAATGATTTGGGAAACAAAAAAAAATATACCAAAAAGGAATTCTGGTCATGTTGATTTCATTTATTATTTATTTATATCTTGCCTCATTCCACAAATGGATTTGAGGGAAGAATTATTAGCCAGGATTATTCTTCCTATGGAATGTATCATTCCACCCTTTCTTGTGGACACTGGTAAATTAAATAGTAATATTATGTGTAAGTTACTATCTGGCCTAAGACGTGCAATTCAGGCAGTTAACCAGTGGTCCTCACATATCACTGAACTTAGTTATAGATGTATTTCGTCACAAACACAATTTTCAGTCTCATTCTCAGATAAAACACTAATCTGTGTAATAATGACATATTTAATAGAGAACAGTTACCAGTGGCCGAATACATTTGGAAAGGTAAAAGCACATTCTATGTGAATTCTTCCCTAATTGATTGACTCAAAATCACATACAATTCTCACAAAGCCTCCTTTTTTTTTCTCTAATAGATAGGTATTATGTCAAGTGTTGTAGCAATCTAACCCCTCTCTTGTAAGAGTCAACATTTGAGGTTTTCACCTGTGCATCACATGCTGGAGGGCCACCTTCTGTGGCATTCTGGCCTTTTCACGGAAGGCTGGTCAGAGGCTTCCCAGCTGACTGAACAATGGAATCACATGGCCTGGCTTAGGGACCCCAGTCCCCACTCACAGGCCACATGATCTTGGTATTCATTTAGTCCCTCTGAGCAGCAGTTTTCTCATGTGTAAAATGGGGATAAATAAGAGTTCCCCCATCTTCTGGTTTTCATAATGATTAAGTCACCATGTCCCTATAAACTACTGCTTAGCACCAAGTGCCAGACATGATAGGCCCTCAATAAACAGCTGAATTTCTTGCATGTGCACCAGGTGCTTAGGTGTGTTCCTGCCAGGTGTAGCCGGGCCTGGTTCTCACATGACTGCTGCATGCTTGGGTCCATGTTGGGGAAAAACCACCCCTGTGAAACTTGTGGAGAGACAAGAGAGAGCCATGCAGAGAGAGAAGACAGAGTTAGATCATGGACCAGACAAGGTTTCCCTGCTTTTCATGGCCTGGTGACACACCCTCACTCTGCCTCCTTCCACCATCTGTCAGAGCAGAAGGACGTGACTGGGCCTTTGCCTATTTCACAGCAGAGTCCTGAGAATGGAGGAAACAGTGTCAGTATTGTGCATGGAGCTCCTTGGCACATGTACTTTGTAAATAAATCTAAGAAAATCATTTTTCCACATCGCGCCCATTAGACCACATACTTACAGAACCCTCATTGTCTATATTGTTCACTCCACACGTTTGTGGCTCATTATAGAGCCATGAAGCGTGCCTAGCCCTAGCCAAACTCAACTTTCACTCTTCTATTCATTTGGGTTGGCAGGCAGGCCTCTCCCCAACAACTGCAGGTGGAGATCCACTTTCAGTTGACAGCACAATGGGGCCAACATTACCACCCCCATCCGAGAAGTGAACCATATTTGTGTAAAGCATGTGTTTCTCACATTCCTGTGTCCTTCAGCCTCCAAGGCAGGTAATGCCAGGGAATTAATCATTATACTAAGATGTGGACATGTTGGCTAAATAACTGTCTAATGTTTGGAGAACTAACCAAACTGACCTCTGACTGTGGCTTGTTGTAGACAAAACATAATCTCCAGGATGTGTCCTGAGAAAGCACAGCAGGGGGTGAACTGTATCAGGGAAGCAATGCTGTGTGGTCAGGTTGTCAGCCCTCATAGTCCATTCAGTGGGCAGCAGAGAATGGTCCCTATTGTAAGGAGCAGTCTTCCTAGGCTCTTCTAGACTTTGTTTCTTCTCTGAGGTGAAGCATACAGGATGAGTGATAATGGGCTGGTGTTGGAAAATGCTCTGCACATTCACATGGGAGAATCATCCAGAGTGATATGCCACCCCTTTTAGGATGTGTGCTTCTGCTGTGCTCGTGGGTTTCAATGGTTACTTGGTGCCCACATCAGTCTCCATTCCACGTCTTCCTTAATCTCCTCTTACATGTGCACAGGAATCTTGCTTTAAGGGAAGAAAGGGAGACCGAGTAAGAACTGCTGCCCTTGGGACAGCATCAGCGACTCCAGTTTAGACTCTTTTGTGCATTCCTGAAAGGTGGGAGGGGAGGTGGTGAAGAAGGATTTGCTGTAGCACAGCCCTGTGACACCATTGGAGGCCAGGGCCCTCTTGAGATTGGGACACTGAATCTTGAGTGAGCATGTTAAGATGTGGGGGAAGATTTGGCTGCCAAGCTAGGTCTGTGGGCAACAGTGGTCAAGACAGGTTGGGTCAGACCCAGTTCAGCACAGCAGAAATCATCACATGTAAGAAGACACGAGAACAGGAGTGGAGCCTCTGGGGAAGTTGGAGGGTAAAGTCACCTTAGCATTGTGATGAGAATAAGGCCTTGGAACTAGGCTGGCCTCCATAGCATCCTTTGGGAGTGGAGACCTTCCAAAGGTCAGGCTTTCCTGGTCCTGTATCTGACAGATCCTGCTGGACATAGACAGAGGAAGATGGCCTGATAGTTTAGCAAGAGCTCTGGACCCCCAAAATAGGGTTCAATCAAGAAAAGTCCTTTTATGAACATCAAATACATTATTTCCTATAGCACAGATTAGAAAGTGGCAGGTCACAGATCTAATTTGCATATTAGATGGATTTGTTAGTCCTACATACACATTTTAAAATAAAATTAATTAGCTGTCAACATATAAAAATCAAGAGATTTTTACTTGAAAATTTGTATTTCTGATTTTCTCTGAGAAATCAAAATATTTGGGCATATACATGGTTACAGACACTTGGAGATGACTATCTGCAGCTCCATTAAGACTGGACCTCTCTGGTTTGCCACAGTTCTCACCCTTCCCTATTGTGCCTCATTTCTCACCCACTTCACTCACTTATAGTACTTGCATGGTTACTGCAGATACTTGAGTTTGTTATTCCTGCTGACAATTACTTCTGTAAGCGCATTGTTCAGAATTAATCTTTGCACTTAATGAAGTAATGTACAGTGGTTCTTAAACAATCTTTGTTGGAATTAAATGTTGTGGCAAAGCCTGATTGCTGCAAAGGTTTCTAAATGCTGGCTGCCATTTGCCCTGCTTGTTGTAGCCAACTAGTAGAAAACATTTGATTGACCAGCACTAGTCAAGGAACCCCAACTTGAATAGGACTGGACTAGTGAATTATTATTATTTTATTTTTTTCTTTTAGGAGTATGGTTTTAAATATAAGGAAAACCAGTTAACAGGACCTGTATTAGGCATAGTTTTAATGTTTCTCATTCAAAGTTCTTAATGAAACGGGGAAGATTGTTTCCCTTGTGCATTAGACTTTTAGAATAACTCTGGGGAAAATATCTCTTAACTTCTTCTGTTAAAAGCAAATCACATGAAAGGAAACCAATTAGCAACAGGGAGGCAATTTAGGTATTTGTATGAAGGTTGGACAATCTACTTCCATAGTGATACTGCCTAGAAAACCCAAGGAGGGGTTGTTATGAGTCGGGTCTGACTCGATGGCATATAACAACAACAACAACATGAGACATGTGGGATCTGAAACGTAAGATGAAAGGAACTTACCAACTCTCTTGTGGAAGAGAGATTCATGACACAGTGGTGCGGAATATTGAAAAGAGAGGGAGAGAACCACTCCTGGTCTCCCACAAGTGTAGCTTGGGGGTATATTAGCTCCCATGGCTGGACAATGAGAAGTTTGGGCTAAATTATTTCAAAGGTCTGTTCGAGGTATAAAATTCCCACTCCGTTTTTTCTTTCACACTCCATTTTTTTCTTTCACACTCCATTTTTTTCTTTCACCATCCTCTTGTCCATTAGGAACAAGAAGTCATTTTATCATACGACAGAAGCATTCTATTT
>NW_006922927.1:81778-83570 GCF_000298275.1 Orycteropus afer afer | reverse complement strand
GTTAGCAGTCAAGTGCCTTAGGCACTATGCTACCAGAGCTCCTAACATAAATTTATATTTTCATAATATCAACACCAAGTAGAAATAATTCTCGCCAGCCCCGCTCCTGGTTGTGCTCCTTTGCTGGAAGTTCCCCCAAATGCGTGGTCTTTTCACAAGCCAAGCCCAAGACAAACCGACAGACAGTTGTGAATGGAGAGTTGGTGCAGGACATGTACACAAGCAAGTCTCTTCCTGGGGCCCTAAATATGGCATCTTGGGGCAAGCTAGAGAAGCACCCTGCCCCTGTACAACTCCAGCCCTGAAGGGGCACTGGTGAATGGTGGAGGAGTCCAGTTGGCACAGTTCCATGTATCAGCTTGCCTGGCCCCCTTCTGTCCAGTGGATCCCTTCTTGTCTTCTCTTCCTCAAGAGTTGTTCCAGTCTCAAGTCTTTGAGGCTAGTTTCTTCCTGCCACCTTTATTCCCTCAGTGCTTTCTCCAGCCCTGCCAATTTCTCCCCTCACCTCTCTTACGTCTCCTTCTAAAGCATTCCTGTCCATTGATTCAGCGGGTTGGGCACACCTATGTCTACTTTGGTATAACCTCTCAGGGAACTCTTGGAGATGTGGTGGACAGGGTCATGCATGACACCACTTGTGGTATCACTGGTTCTGCTCAGGTGGATCTGTTAAAAAACAGATGTCCAGTCTCTCGGCCTTGGGACCCAGTGGAGGCCAAGCACTTCATGGTGTTGGTGGCTGACATGTCTGGAAGCAGGCCAGTAGGCTATGGGTCAGGTCAGCTGGCACAAACTGGTCCCTGTGTTTTCCAACCCCATCATGGCATCCTGGTGCAGAATGACATTCAATGGGGGCAAGAGTCAGTGCTCAGGGGCTTAAACTTGTTGGGTCTCTTTGGCCCTAAGAGGACTAACCTATACTCAGGTGGGAGCATGGAAATCCAGGTTCAGGGTACAGAGAGTGAATTAGGACCTTGATTTCTGATGTAACCAATGGCCTGAGGCACAGCTAGTATGCCCACTTCAAGGGTAGAGACTTGAGGGCTGCAGGAACCACTAGGCATCCTTCACACTGACTTCTCCCCTGTCCCAAAAGACAGAGCTGTTCCTGCTGGGCTCATCCTGGGTCGTGACCAGGAGGCCCCATCTATTCCACCACTGATTCTCAGGAAAATCTATAGAGGTACGCCAAGTCCTGGTTTTTGTAGAGGCCCAGGAAGACAGTGTGTCCTTTTGAG
This sequence comes from Orycteropus afer afer, assembly GCF_000298275.1. Classification (NCBI taxonomy): domain Eukaryota; kingdom Metazoa; phylum Chordata; class Mammalia; order Tubulidentata; family Orycteropodidae; genus Orycteropus; species Orycteropus afer. Next base: position 82,332 of record NW_006922927.1, on the reverse strand, counting down.
TTCCCTTCATTCACAAGACAAACCTGTGACTTTGGTTACTGGGCAGCCTAGGGCAAGCCTTCCCTCTTACCCTATCCATTTCCTGCTTCCCAGGGAGGGTAAGAAGCCATTGGCTCCCGTGACTGTCAGGCCTACAGGTTCAGAGCCAAGAGCATGACCCCAAGCATAGTACCTGTTATGGATTGAATTATGTCCCCAAAAGATATGTGTTCATTTAATAATTTGATGCAATTAAACATTTTCTGCCAATTCTGACACCAATTGTTCCTCTTATGGCACTCTCTGCTCCTCTGCTGGGTTCAATCATTTGTTGCACTGGCCACACAGAATGTAAAGACAGCACTCATGATTATGGGGTTTACTAGGGAAGCAACAGATTACAATTCAGGTTCAGGAACACTCAGGATATAATTCTTCAATCAGGACAACCTCTCCTCAGCCATGTCCTCAGATATGCCTCTCTTTGGCCCTTGACTGTTTGGCCTAGCCTCTGCCCTTCTTGGGAAAGTGTCATAAAGCTCTTTTAGCTCTACTGATAGGTGCATCCCACTCCA
>NW_006922927.1:80219-81180 GCF_000298275.1 Orycteropus afer afer | reverse complement strand
ACTTCCATAGTGATACTGCCTCGGAAACCCAAGGAGGGGTCGCTATGAGTTGGGGCCGACTCGATGGCAAACAGCAACAACAACAACATCCCCACAAGGGTGCCATATACTTTATTTACATTGTTAATCAGCTATCTAATCCCCTTGGTGAGCCACAAGTACCTCATATTTACACAGTTTCACCCAGTCATCTAGTGGGAGTCACAAAGACTGTGTCTAGAAGAACCATACCAAGTAATTCCCTGCATTGCAGTGGGTCAGCCAGGTACAGCCATACAGACCTCTCTAGGGAGACAACCCCACCTGAACCCCAACTCTGAAGAGAAGAGGGTAGGGATGGGGCCTGCACTCTCAGGGCACACAGAAGACATAAGATATGAGCACACACACAAAAAAGGTGGGCGGTGAGAAGGTGAGAGCTGACTAGAGGTGGTTGGAGAAGAAGGAGCCAGAACCAAGCTTGGTGGTGGTGGTGATGGTGGGGTAAGATACATATACTCAAGCTATTCTCATGTGGCTGGGTGTGCACAGACAAAAACAGAAGAAAATAAAGATAAAAGCCAAGAGGGAATGCAGAAATGATAGAACGATATCATTAATATCGTATACAAGTAAGATCTCACTGAAGATAATTCAAAAACGTTTGTAGCAGTATATTGACAGAGAACTTCCAGAGATGCAAGCTGGATTCAGAAGAGGACATGGAACAAGGGATATCATAGTTGTTGTCAGATGGATCTTGGCTCAAGGCAAAGAATATTGACTATGCAAAGGCATTTGATTGTGTGCATCATGACAAATTATGGATAACATTGAGAAGAATGGGAATTCCCAAACATTTGATTGTACTCAGGATCAACCTGTATCTTGACCAGGAGGCTGTTGTTCGAACAGAACAAGGGGACACTACATGGTTTAAAATCAAGAAGGGAGTGCATCAGGGTTGTATCCTTTCCCCATA
>NW_006922927.1:77987-79330 GCF_000298275.1 Orycteropus afer afer | reverse complement strand
AAATCACAGAGTAATTTGTTTTACATTCAACAGTTCGTGTGCATTTGATTTCATGTCTCAATTACCATCCCCAATCATAACAAATTCTCCTCTTCTCCCCTATGAATACCCCCTCGCTGTGCCTTTCTTAACTGTGCACTCCTGTCTGTCCAGCTTTCCCTCTATGTGAATGCTGCCCCTCGGGTGCTCCATGGCCTATTGTATCTCCCTAGAGTAAGTGAGTGCATCACCCTGGGATAGGTGTTCTGCATGTAGGTCTTTCTACTATTGGGCTGACAGCCAATCCATGGGAGTGAGTCCAATTCTAAGCCTGAAGGGTAACCTGGTTGATCTTACATCTTGAAACCTTGCTGAACTTATTAATTGAGTTTAGCATCTTTTAGTGGATTTCTTAAGATTTTCTATATACAAGATCACGTCATCTGCAAATAAAGATAGGTTGACATCCTCCTTTCCAATCTGGATGCCCCCCCAACACCAATTACCCTAGCTACCATCTTCAGTACAGTGTTGAACCATTGTTATTTATATATGCTTGTTTCAATAGAATTGTAGTTTTGTGAGATCTTCACAATATCTTCTTCCCTATTATTCCCTCTATCGACTGTGCATGTAGTAAGTCGCAAAAAATTGCTTGCTGTATATTTATCTCTTTGACTTAACTAAGCCAATGCTTCTCATATGTGGACTACTATTGCCCACTACCACTTTTTATCCTGGTGGTAAGGAGTGCGAGTGGTGTGAGACAATTCACAAGGCCCATAGTCAGCATTAAGTGGCCATAAGCAGACTAGAAGTCAATGCTTGCAGCAACCAGCCCAAAGAGCAATGGGGAACATCACTGATCCTTAGTGCTGTTCTGATGGTCATTTTAAGGAAGACTGGGCCATCTATTTCCATAGAGATGCAGCCTCAGAAACCCAAGGAAGGATTGCTATGAGTTGGAATCAACTCGACGGCAGTGAGTTTGGTTTGTTTTTTGCTTTTAGCATGGAGAAGCAGAGACAAAAGAGAAGAGAAAGTTCTGCGGATATTCTCCCTGTCTCCAGTGATCTCTAAGCTTACATAAAACACTCCAGTGTTCTTTTTCCAATTCTGCCTTTGTGTTTAAGCCAATTTTAGTTAGTTCATTTCCAATCTGACTAAGAAAGAAAGACTAGTACAATAAATAATAATAATAATAACTGAGATTAACAATGTCCCATGTTGACAAGGATGTGGAGTAATTTGGAACACTTGTAAGTGCTTGTTGGGGGGTAATTGGTACAACCACTTAAAAATGGGCAATATCTCCTAAGAGTGAAACCTATGGCCCAGCAATGTCACTCTTAAGTATACCCCCA
>NW_006922927.1:76724-77887 GCF_000298275.1 Orycteropus afer afer | reverse complement strand
GGCTGGGTCTGTGGGCCCCTGCCTTTCCGGCTGGGTGGACATCCAGCCATGCTTCTGGCTTTTCGCAAATCTGTCTTCATGGACCTAGGGCAATGGGATCACCAGCACTCCCTACTCCCTGCAGATGAGTGAAGTATCCATACAGAGATACACATCAGGAACACACCTGCCCCATTCTGGTACTCATTATAGAGATCAAAAAGGAAATATGTACTCCAGCTGCTTCCAGTCTCAGCCCAGAGTCTGGTTTAATACTGTCTGCTATCAGGTCTTAGTACTGCAGAGTTCTTATAAGCAGATCCATGTGTGTGTGTGTGTGTGTGTGTGTGTGTGTGTGTGTAGAAGGGATTCTTGATTGTAGTTCTCATCTGGGCCTAAGCCTGAGGAATCATCTCCCACATAGTCCACCACATTTCCTTACCTCTCAGCACACTCATAAAGAGCAGACCACTTAGCGGTGATCTTACCTCTGTAGCCTGCTCACAGGAACCCCTTTCCCTCTCTGCTACCCAAGCTTAGGTCTCCATTAGGGAGAATTCTAAGAGGACTGGGACTTTCAGGTGTTCTAGTTGCAGTCATGAGGGATGGGCAGGGCCTGCAATGCTGCTGCTGAGGATCTAGAGAGCCCAGGCTGGCCCCGCCCAGGCGTCAGTCCAGGAAAAGATGCCCTGGGCTGTGTGGTAGGGCATAGAGGTACCCTGGGCCTGGTTTTCATGGGGAGGTAGTGCTCATTGTCTCAGTAGCCATTATCTTACCTTCTCTTTGTTCCTGCCCTTTTCTCGTCTCACCATAGACTGCATGGAAGATGGTGAGGCTGAGTGATCCCCACGGCCTGACATGTGGATCGCCTCCCTCCTGAATTGCTCAGGCCCCAGAGAGCCACAGGAGCATAGTAGGGTGGAAGTCCTCATTCTGGGCTCCATACACCTATCTTCTGTATTATTTCCTGGTCCTGCTGGGTCACCCAGAATGGATTTCCCTTTATATTGCTTTCATGAAACTTCTGCATGGAGGAGAGAGGGCAAGATGGCAGTGGGCACTCAGGACTTCCCCATGCTGGGGACTAACATTTGACTACCTTTCCTGATTACAACTGGTTGAAAAGAAGCGCACTCTGGCCAGGCACACCATCCTGCATTGGAGATAGTGTCTCCATAAGCTGG
>NW_006922927.1:69429-72322 GCF_000298275.1 Orycteropus afer afer | reverse complement strand
TATAGAGAGATTTTAAAATAAAAAGCCTTTCCATTCTGTCAGTGTTGTGTGCAGTTGAGTCAATTCCAACTCAAAGCAACCCTAAAGAACTTGCTTTAAGGTAGAACTGTCCCATAGGGTTTCCTAGGCTGTAATCTTTATGGAAGCAGACTGCCAAGTCTGTTCTCCCATGGAGTGGGTTGTGGGTTTGAACACCAATTTTTCAGTTAGCAGCCGAGTGCTTAACCATTGTACCACCAGGGCTCCTTCTTTTGATGCTAAGTAACCCTAAGCCTCAATCCCTTAAAAAGCAGCCCTTTGAGAGAAATATTTGCTGTATGTCATATTTTAGTATTCCTTTGTGGTTGTAATAATATACCATACACTTAGAGGCTTACAATAGCACACACTTATTTCCTAATAATTCTGGAGGTCGGAAGTCTGACATGGGTCTCACTGGGCTAAAATCAGGCTGCGTTCTTTCTAGAGGCAACCAGGAAGAATCCATTTTCTTGTCTTTTTCTTGCATTCCTTAGCTGATGACCCTGATTCTCCATATTTAAAGCCAGCAACATCGTATTTCTCTTACTATTCTTCTGTAAGAAGCTCTGGTGGCATAGTTTATAAGGCACTTGGCAGCTAACCAGAAGGTTGGTGGTTCAAACCTACCAACTTCTCCATGGAGGGTAGATAGGGCAATCTACTTCCATAAAGATTTACGGCCTCAGAATCCCAGTGGGAATCACTATGAGTCAGAACCAATTTGACGGCAGTGAATTTGGGTTTATTATTATCATTCTGTAGGAGACCTTGCATGGTGCAAATGGTTAAGCACTTAACTACTAGCCAAAACGTTGGCAATTCAAATCTACCCCGAAGATGCTTTGTAAGAGAGGTCTCGTGATCTGCTTCCAAAAGCTCACAACTTTGAAAACCTTGTGGTGCACGGGGTTGCCATTAGTCAAAATTGACTGATGGTAACTAACAACATTTTCCCATAGTCACATCTTTCTCTGATCACAGCCTGGAAAGCCTCCCTGTTTGTGAGGACTTGTTTGATTAGATTGGGCCCCTCTGGATAATCTCCCCCTTTCAAGATCCTTATCATATCTATAAATTTCCTTTAGTCATGGAAGGTAGCATATTCAAGTTCCAGGGGTTAGGGTGTGGCCATCGTTGGGGTGGGGGATTATTCTGTGTACAACGTGCCACTTTGTAATCAAACTAAATTTGCACACATCATACAGTACTAAAGCCAAGGAACTTGCTGCAAGGAGGTATTTTTCCTTTAAGTGTATAATACACAGTCACGTTGTTCCTTAAAGCTGTCTGCTTTTCATGGTAGCTGAGTCTAGGAAACCACTAAAAAGGTAAAATTTTCCTCTTTGGCAAAGCTTTATTGAAGCATTTAATGAAGTGATTTGGAACGTGAAAAATTGACTTTGCCAGGCGCTAATTTGCAGCTTTCATTAGTGACAAGATTAATGAGTTTAGGAAGTTTGCTCATATTTATAAAAGAGCATTTTTTTGATGGTGTCCTTATTACTTGGATTCTTTTTTAAGAGGAAAACAGCAGGAAGTCAATGGTCATTTTAATTGATGTTTTATGCTTGAGATGTCTGCCTGAATGCCAAAGTATAAAAGAATTGAGCAGTCTTGGTCTATGCTGTCACACTGGAATAAAAAATTGTCTGACACATACATCATAGTCATTGCTTAAACCACAAACTACTGAACCTGATCATTCTATTGTTCCAACAGGTGAACTAGGACAAAATCCAGACATAAAGTTACTGTGAAAGTGTATGAAAGAGCGCAAAAACTGAAAAATGAGGACTCCCCCAGAGTTCCATTTTTCCCCATGCAAAGAGGGCCAAGTGGTTCAGCACAGATGAAGGAATCATCTCTCTGTCAAGGGAGTACCAAATAAAAAAGCACTGCCATGTTATGGACCTGGAGCTTGGACAGAGAGAGAGGGATAGAAAAGGACTAGGTCCAAGTGAAAAAATAAATGTCTTCACTCCACCTCCACCTTAGTGGTCCAGGTGCAGGGAGAGACACAATGACATCCTACTAGCACATTCTGCCCAATTCCTCTATAACAGAGACTGGAATAACCAAGTGAAACAAATACAAATAATGATCCTGGAATTCCAAATGGAAAGGGAAAGAATTAGATTCAGTGCTGACAAGACAGGAAAATGGAGTGAGTGTGTGTTGTCATATGTGTTTGGTGTGTGTGTGTGTCATGTGTGTCTGTTGTGTGTTTCTCGTGTGTGCTGTGTGGCATGTGTGTTGTGTATGTCTGTATGTGTGTGTCATGTGTGTCATGTGTGGTGTCATGTGTTGTGTGTTGTTTGTGGTGTTGAGTGTATGACATGTTGTGTGTGTTGTATCGTGTGTGTGTTTGTGTCTTGTGTCTTGTGAAGAGGAACAGGAAGTGGAAGAAAAGGAGGAAAATGTACAGGAAGAGGAAAGGAAATAGGAAGAGGAAAGGAAGAATAAGAAAAACAGGGAGAGGAAGAGGAAGAAGAAGATTAACAGGAAGAGGAAAAGGAACAAGAAGTGGAAGAGTATGAAAATCAGGAAGAGGAAGAAGAAGAGGAACAGGAAGCAGAATAAAAAGCAAGAAAAGAAGAGGAAGAGTAACCATAACAAGACAGGAAAACAAAGAGAAGCAGGAAGAGATAGGGGAACAGGAAGAGAAACAGGAAGAGGAAGAGCAACAGAAAGTGAAAGGGAACCAGAATTGGAAAAAGAGAAAAGGGAAGAGGACGAGCAACAGGAAGAGGAATAGGAACAGGAACAGGAAGAGGAGAAAGAGGAAGAGAATGAGGAAGAGGAAGAAGAACAGGAAGAGGAACAGAAAGAGGAAGAGGAACAAGAAGAGGAGGAGGATCCAAAAAAGAAACAG
>NW_006922927.1:65107-69329 GCF_000298275.1 Orycteropus afer afer | reverse complement strand
ATCACCCCCCTGACTCAGTTCCTTCCATTTGCTCAACCCCTTCTGCCACATTCGTTCTTCACTGCTCTTCACACTCACTATACGCAGTCTCACCTCAGGGTCTCTTGCACTTGCTGTGTCCTCTGCCTGGGATGTTCTTTCCCAGATATCTGTTCGGCCAGTCCATCACCTCTTCCTTCAAATCTCTGGTCAAAAATCAGCTCCTCAGGGTGGCCTCCCCTGACCACCCCATTTAAAATCATGGTCTTGGCACTTCTTATCTCCCGTATTTCACTTTACTTTTTTTTTCCATAGCACTTATCACTTTGTGACATGCTATATAATTTAGTAATTTGTCTTGTTTGTTGGTATTCCCTCCAATGGAATATCTGCTCCAGAAGACAGGGATTTTGATCTGTTTTGCTAACTCTATACCTCAGGACTGAGAATGGAGACTGGTACATAGTAGCTGCTCAATAAGTGGGAAGATTTGTAATGTTATGTTACAAGCTGTGGGTGCAGAAAGAAAGGAATAACGTGGCCATTTTTACAGCTTACCACAGGAGGCCAGGGGAGTAACATGGGGAAGAAATCAAAGAGATAGGAAACATGAGGAAAAGGATAGGGGTGAAGATCTGTTCTTGATATGTTAAAAATAGATTGTCCATGGAAAGGAAGAAATAGGGGTTCATGGTCACCTTAGGATGCAGTGATAATTATATCTAAGACATTGTTGGTCTTCAGAATTCACCAGAAACTGGAGGACCAGACTTATAAATAGGCAGATAATTGATCTCCCCAAAGATTATTAATAGTAGAGATAATGTTCATATTTAATTATTTGAAGAGATTAGAGAATAAATATTGGAGTCCAAACATAATGTAATACAATTTCAGTTTATGAAGGTGTTCTCATGTGGAATTCAGTTAACAAATATTTCCACTAATATTTATTGAGGATCTATTCCATGGAGGTGTCTGATAGTCTTTAGAAGAGAGTAGAGGAAGGAGGAAGCTATATTTTAGTAATTGAGAACATGAGTCTTGTGATGACCCCATTATGATTTGAAGCTCAGTATTCTGTGTGACCTAGAAGAAGTTAGATAATCTCATTCATATTGAAATATAAAGTGCAAAATCACATCTTGTGTTAGTCAGGAAAATAAAAAAAAAAAAAAAACTAAACAAAATAACTCAACTGCCATAGACTCATACTAACCCTATAGTCAAGAAAATGACATAAACAAAACACCTAGAATATTGCTTGGCATATAAGAGACATTGGAATGAATGGTGGTTGTTATTAATAATTTATTCTACTTCCAAAGAACTTATGATCTAGTTGGAATGAAGATCAAGACCATACATAACAAATCATGAGTTGAAAAGCAGTTTAAGACATGAGAAGAGATGGAGGACTGTGGACAATAACAAATGAGCAATATGAATTATAAATTTGCTGGGAATTCAGAGAAAGGATAAGCCTCAGGCCTAAGTATCCAGAAAAGATTTTCCAAAGGTGGGATTCCCCATACTTAGTATTCTTTTTGCTTTCTGACCTCCTCATTTCCCAGTCTCTGATATCTCTAAAGTTAGAAAAATGCCTTGCCTAGAGACCCACAGTAAGATCACCCATTGAAATAACCATTCTTCAAAGATTTGTCTTATTTTGGTCCACTACCAAAGCATGTCCACCCTTAGGACATTCTTTTATTGAGCACAAATTTGATGGTGCCTTCCTTTCTGGCTCCCTAAGATTACAGCAGGTTGACTCAGAGGTAGTGGGGAAGGGTTAATGGGCCTGCAAAACTATATTGACAAACCATCTGCAATTGGAAACCTCTGCAGGTTACATTTTCATAGTACACCAGTGAGGACAGTGGATTCACTAGCTCCTGAACCTAGTCTGAGTGTCTGGAGGTTCTCAAATTGATGCCAATGGTAAATTTTCATTAATCATGAAATTGGGATGACTGGCAAAATGAGCATAAAATGAAGAGCTAGAGAGAAGACAGCAGAGGATTTCTTTTCCTCCTATGTGAATGAGATTAATATTATCTGCATAATGATTACACGGCTCATTTCACTGAAATCTCATAGGGCTGAGAATGAGGGAATATTGTTGCTATAAATTGCTGCCCACAAAAAATAGCTCGAGAGAAGAGTTCTCAGAGTAGGGCTGCAGTGTGATTCCCCAGGTTGGTTAACTGGATTGGCATAAGCATTGATCGTGCCCTCTATCTTCAGTTGACACCAGTGCTCTGCAATTGAAAAATTAGTGGGATAATTAGATGGATCTGTTTGCTTTAAGAGTCATTCATTCAGCAAACACTTATTGAGCCCTACTATGTGTGCTTTGGGAGCTCCGGTAGCATAGTGCCTAAGGCATTTTGACTGCTAACCAGAAGGCCGGCAGTTCAAGCCCAGCAGCCACTCCTTGGAAGGAAGGCTGAGCAATATACTTCCGTAGGGAGACCGCCTTCGAAGCCCAAGGAGGGGTTGCTATGAGTTGGATCCTACTTAATGGCAGTGAGTGACACTATGTGCTTGGCCTTTTCCTGGGCCCAAGGCGATTAAAGCTGAAAAAGACAGTCTCTGCTCCTGAGGAGCTCACCATCTAATGAGAGAGACAAGCAAGACATCATCCAGGGACAATGTGGTCACAGCTATGAGAACAGCACTTGCAGGTGTAAGATGATGGAGAGTAAGACATTCCCAAATTTGCAAACAAGGACAGCATGCTGGGAACCAAGAGACAACAATCAACTCACAGCCATCAAGTTGATTCCAACTCATGGCAATGAGTGGTAAATATTTATGGAAGTAGAACTCCCCATCTTCCTTCCACTGAGAGGATGGTGGGTTAGAATTTCCAACCTGGTTATCAGTCAAATGCTTACTAAGAGGCAACAAAAAATTTGCATTCTAAAGAGAGACAAAAACCACTGGGGAGGCCCCCTCTAACCTCAGGAATCTTTAAGAGGCTGGCTTCCTCTGCAATGGGAACATCACGGGCAAAAGTTTGCTGGTAAAGGTGAACAGTGCCCAAGAAACTTTAGAACAGCTGGACTGTACCAGAGGGGAAGGAAATGAGGTTGTATTAGAGAGCATTCTTGGCTGCAAACAAGAGAAGCCTATCTAGATAGTTATAGCAGAAAATGAATTTATTACAGGTGTTCATAGGTGACTCAGAGATTCTTCTAGATGACCAGAGAATCAAGCTTGGAGGCCACACAGGCAGCCCACAGGCTGACTCCCACTGAGACTTCAGCCACTACACATCCAGATTCTACCCTCAAGGAAGGCCACTCAGACCAGAAATGGATTCTGCGATCCCTCGTCTTTTCCATATGATGTACCCTTCCAAATGAGCTTTGCTTGGTTGCATTTAATTGACAGAACCTAATCACAGGCCACTCTACCTACAAGGGAACTTAGAAGGTAATTACAGTTTCTGTCTGAGGAGGTGCAAAATTGCCAAAATATAGGAATAGTGCTGAACACATACCGAGCAATCAAAAAAGACAGCTGGGAACTCCAGAGGATTTTTTTTTTTCCCTGTATTGCTTGTTTGCTTTTACTTTTCAGTAGTGAAAGTGACTGGCATCACTGAAGAAAGAGACTGCAAATCTGAATGTCTCTACTAAATAGACACTAATTTTTTCATGTCATCTATTTTACTTAATGAAGAACTGCCACTAACATACAAGGCAGATAGGAAGGAAATTATTCTGAGATCAAAGTTCATATTTTTCCTTTAAATTGAAAAGGAAAGGAAATTCAAGTGTGGCAATATACTTGTAAATGCATTATACTGCCATGTATGGAACCTTCAGCACACCAAGGAAAAGCTACAGAAAAGCAACCCATAGGGGAGGGAAAGGGCTAAGGTTGCTTTCTTTTGTTTTAGTTCTTTTGAATCTTGCCAGGGAATGCAGCTCCTGAGCATGTGCGGTCATTGAGCACATAGCTGAGAGTCCCTCACATTCTTGGCTGTTTGAAATATCCATGTAGAAAAGTCCGGTCCCTTGCTAGATGAGTGGGTTTGGTTTGATTTGAGGGAAGTCTGCCTTCTACTACAGGCAAAGGCCACTTAAATGGTAGAGAAGAGTGGGAGACTGACCAGAGCCTCTCTCCTAGCATCCACAGAATGAACATTTCTGACTGTGATGCTGGGGATAATTATTGTTTCTGTCTGAGAAACAAAGAGCGATTGCTTGATTGTTTGTATACTTTGACTTTT
>NW_006922927.1:43158-59302 GCF_000298275.1 Orycteropus afer afer | reverse complement strand
TAGGAAGAGGGAAGTGAACAGGAAGTGGAACAGGAAGAAGAAGAGAAACAAGAAGAGGAGGAGGATCCAAAAAAGAAACAGCAAGGAGAAGAGAATCAGGAAGTGGAACAGGGAAAAGAAGAGGCAGATGAAGAAGAAGAGAAAGAGGAAGAAGGAGAAGAGAAAAGAAATGTTTGGGTAACCTAGTGCTACTCTGGAAATAATATAGCCTGAATAGGATGGCTTTAAGAAACAGGAGTTTATTCTCTTACAGTTTGGGAGGCTAGAAACCCGAGTTCTAAATGCCAGGCTCTAGGGTTGTGTGAAAGCCCCTCAGCCTTGGGCTTCAGGTCTGCCTCTTGTTCCTGCCCCACTGAAAATAGAGGCATCTCTTCACTCAGGCTGCTCCTGGCTGCTGGGGCTAACAAGCCCAAGGTCAACAAATAAAATGGCACAGCCTAATGTTAGCAAACCATATGGCAGGACATTAATTCAAGTCCATTGTATGTCCCAAGGTTGGCACAGCATGGCAGGCTTCTGAACAATGACTCAGCTATACGTAGGGCCCAAGTGTGCCATAAGCTAGAGACTATACCCAAGGCTTTTACTTATATACAGGAAGCGGATCACATCACAAAGGTAGGTACCCAGCTGCTTGTGGTTGTTCACACCATGGTGTTGATTGCCAGTCTCATCATGGGGAATAACTAGCAACAACTGCCCAGCACCTCAAACAGGCCCAGCAAATTTGATACACAAATTTAACAACCACAAGGAAGAAGGGGAATAGGAAGAAGAAAAGGAAGAGGAAGACAAATACGAAGACAAAGCAGAACAGGAAGAGGAATAGGAACATGAACATCCCAAAGGCAACTACTCAGCTGCTTGTGGTAGATCCCACCATGGAGTTGATTGCTAGTCTCATCATGGGGAATAACTACAACCCGGTGTGTCCAGTGTGTAAAGAGGAATAGAAAGAAGAGGAAGAAAAAGAGGAAGAGGAAGAAGACCAAGAGGAGGAAGAAGAGCAAGAAGAAGTGGATGAGGAACAGGCAGTGGAAGAAGAACAAGAAGAGGAAGTAATACAAGCAGAGGAACAGGAAGTGGAAGAAAAGGAGGAAAAGAAACCGGAAGAGGAATAGGAACCAAAAGAGAAACAGGAAGGAGAAGAGAAACAGGAAGAGGAAGAAGAAGAACAGGAAGGAGAAGAGAAACAGGAGGAGGAAGAAGAAGAAAGAAAGGGAAGAGGAAGAGGATGAGGAACTGGAAGAGGAAGATATACAGCAAGAAGATGAAAAGGAGGAAGAGGTACAGGTAGAGGAATAGGAACAAGAAAATGTAGATAAACAGGAGGAGGAAGAGAGAAAAAATAGGAAGAGGAAGAAGACGTGGAACAGGAAAAGAAAATGAACAGGAAGAGAATGAGAAACAGGAAGAGGAACTGGAAAAGGAAGAAAGGAGGATCAGGAAGCTGAATAAAAGTGGATGAGGAAGAGGAAGAGTAACTGTAATAGGACAGGACCAGGAAGAGAAATGGAAGAAATAGGGGAATAGGAAGAGAACTGGGAAGAGGAAGAGAAACAGAAAGTGGGAGGAACAGGCAGAGGAAGAAGAGGAAGGGAGGAAGATGACCAATAGGAACAGGAAGAGAGACAAGAAGAGGAAGAGTAACAGGTAGAAGAGGAATAGGATGAGGAACAGGAAGTGCAAGAGGCAAAGGAAGAAGAAGAGGAAAAGAAGAGGAAGAGATATAGGATGAAGAAGAGAAAGAAAAAGAGGAAGAGGAAAAAGAAAAGGAAGGGTAAGAGGACAAAGAACAGGAAGAGGAACAGGAAGTGAAAGAAAAGGAGGAAGAGTACCTGGTAGAAGAAGAAGAGGAAGAGAAGAGGAATGTTCTGGTGACCTATTGCTACTCTGCCAATAAAATACCCCAAACATGATGGACTTAAAAAATTAGAGTTTATTCTCTTACAGTTCGGGAGGCTAGAATTTCAAGTTCAAAATACGAGACTCTAGGGGCTGTATGAGAGCCCCTCAACCTTGGGCTTCAGCTCTGCCTCTTACTCCTGGCCCATTGAACCTAGAGGCATCTCTTCACTCAGGCAGCTCCTGGCTGCTGAGGCTAAAAACCCCAAGGTTGACAAATAAAACGGCACAGTCCAGATGTTAGCAAACCACATGGCAGGCCATTAATTCAATTCCATTGTATATCCCAAGGTCGGCAGAGCATGGCAGGCTGCTGAACAATGCCTTGGCTACATGCAGGGCCCAAGCGTGCCATAAGTTAGAGATTATCGGCAAGGCTTCTCCTTATGTACAGGAAGCAGACCACATCCCAAAGGCAGCTACTCAACTGCTTGTGGTACATCCCACCATGGAATTGATTGCCAGTCTCATCATGGGGAATAACTACCACCAGCTGCCCAGCCACTCAACCAGACCCAGCCGAGTTGACATACAAATTTAACAACCCCAAGGAAGAAGAAGAGGAAGAGGAAAATGAACAGGAAGAGGAAGAAGATAAGAAACAGGAGGAGGAAGAGAAGCAGGAGGAGGAAGAAGAAGAGGAAGAGGAAGCAGAATAAAAAGCGGAAGTGGAAGAGTAACTGTCAGAGGAAGAGGAACAGGAAGAGAAAGGGGGACAGGAAGAGAAACTAATGTCACAAGGAGGATCAGGATCAACAGCCGATAGCTGATTCCTGTGAGGAAGAGGTCACACATATCTCCACCTTCCAAATATTTTTTTTTAACCATTTCTGACTCCAACTTTTGCTCCCATGGCACTCTCTACTTCTCTGCTACGTTCATTGCAATGGCCACACAGAACTCACAGACAATACTCACAATTATGGGATTGATTAGGGAAATAACAAGTTACAAGCCAGGACCATAAAAAACTAAGGATACAGTTCTCTGATCAAGACAGACTCTTCTCAGCAGTCCCCACAAATATACCTCTCTCTGGCCCTTTGCCTTCTGGATCCATGGCCTCTTGGCCTCTGCCCTAATTGGGCAGATGTTAAAAAGCTCTTTTAACTCTGCTGGTAAGTGCCTTGAGGCACTGCACTCCACCAGTAAGTTTCACCCTGAAACCACTCAATTCTAACTAATTAGGTTGACAAATAGCTGCACTAAGTGCCCAGAGGCACCCTACTCTACCAGCAAGTCTCCTGCCTGAACGTACTAAACTTTCTAGCTCCATGGGTCCAGAAGCCCACCATGCCATCTCTCGCCATTGTCATGATCCTTTTGCCTCTGTTGCTGCTGTTTCTCTGCCACTGCTTCTCTGCCACCACTTCTTGATGTCTCTAGCTCAGCAGTTCAAATACACCAGCTGCTGCTCCACAGGAGACAGATGAGACAGTCTGCTTCTGTAAAGATTTATAACCTTGGAAACCTTATGAAGCAGTTCTACTCTGTCCAATAAGGTCGTTATGAGTTGGAAGTGACACAGTGGATGATGATGTCCATATATTTCTTATTGCGTAGGAGACTGGATAGGTAGTCAAAAGGAAGTGACTCAGTTTTCTTCTTCATTTATAGCAACAACCAAAATACATGCGTATCAGATGGTGGGGTGCCATAAATACCCAAATCCTATGAACAGTGGTGGCTCATGGCTGCAGTAATTCAAAAGGCAACAACACTGATTTGCAGTCACTGAGTAGATAACAGGGCAATTAAATTTAAAAGTTTATTCTGTACAATTCTCAGGGAAAGTTTCCTAAAGTAAGGAATATAAGACACTGCTTATCTGGCCTATGTGAAAGTCACCCTTTTTGATATGTAGATTTTTGGGTGTTTTTCTTAACACAAAGGCTATAATACTTCATGGAACACCAAGAAGATGCTGTTACAAATAAAGAACCATATGTATAAATAAAACTGTGTCTAAAATAGCAGTAGAGAAATAACATTTTTACAAAAAAAAAATTGTAACGATTTTATAAATGCATATATACAGGCTCACAAAACATTATGTGCAGAACAGTAGAGTATTTTTAATCTTCAGATAGAAATAAGAGCTTTTCCTTCCTTCCCTAAGCAACTGCTATATCCCTGAGAAAATGACAAAAGGGTCAGTACCCCAAGTAAGTTATTATCTTTACCTGCAATGCAATTTCCTGCTAAAAATTAATGGGATTATAGTTTTTGTTACATTGTTTGAGGAGAATTTGATTTTTCTTTAATTTAACAGTTTCCTATCTGAATTCTTTCTTCCTCAGAACACACTTCTATTACTGCATCTTCTAAGTAGTATAGTGGCAATTTGTGGTATTATGAGCCTAAGATGTACCTACTGGTAGCTAATTTCATATGTTTAGCATAAGAACAGAGATTCTGGAAGAAATTCATCATGCTTTCTTAGTAATAGCAAACTACTAGTTGTTCCTACCCATCCTTTACAAAGTGAGAATCATACTTAATCAAGAATGTGCAAAAGAATTAGCTGTACTTTGTTGTACAGGAAACAATATATATGCAATAGCTGGCTGATAGCAAGAAGCCAGGTTTTATTTGTGGAGGACAATTAGATAAACATATGAGAATAACTTAGCATTTTGTTGTTTCTCCTCTTCCCATGCTTAGTCTTTAGGTACAGTTTTTACCTACCTTAGAAGAACCTTCCTTCCGAAGGGTGGCTGGTGGGTAGGGTAGGGAAGAAAATCTTAGGTCTGTAAAATCTGAAGAGCCAGCTTCCATCTTCAGTTTCCATACTTAATGGTAACATGCCTTTTATGTTCCTGTGTAAGTGAACAGTCGTCCTACAGGGAAACAATAGCAGTGCTGCCAGTTACAGCGTTCATTTTCATTTTAACATGGCAGTGTAACTCCTTTGGGTCTCTGGATGTACTTGACTCCTTTAGTCCAAGGAACCCAAATATATCACTCAACAGATCACGATATAGTGGGAGGAAGGATAGTTTACAGCCATCACAGTAAATCTCTAAACTCTTTGATTTCCTGCTCAACTACTGTTCACTGGAGGCCAATTCTGAATTTTAACTCTGAAGTACAGCTCCGTATTTTCAACAGGAAATGAACCCTCAAATTGACAAGTCCTGGTGAAGTGACAATATCACAATGTAGTGCCCAATTTTATGTGGCAACTCCCAGGTTTATAATTCAAGTGAAGACACACATTTAAAAACAATTAATTATTTCATTTACTGAGAGATTCTTTATTATGTTAGCATATCCATGCCTCTGTAATATAGATGAGGCTAGCAATTTATTATAAACCTTTCTCTTCATAATTGTATAACAGTAATACAAATCAGCTTGGGGCTGGTAACTGTCATTATTTTTTCTTGGCAAGCCTTTCCTACTGTATTCCTTCTTAGAATATAGTCTCTCTATAATAAACTGTTCACTTATAAACTTGACATTATTAATACTTTGACTGATGTAAAATTCACCTCCTATAGAAATGACCATTTTAAAGTGTATAATTCAGTGGCCTTTAATACCATGTAGCAATATCACGTTTATCTAACATTTGCATCACATCAAAAAGAAACCCTGTACCCATTAAGCAGTTACCCTCTACCTCTTCACCGCCAACCACTGTCAACTACTCATCTACTTTGTGCCTATAGATTTGCCTATTGTGGACTATCTCATATAAATGGAATCATAAAACATTATATATGCTGTAGCGTGTATCAGTACTACATTCCTTTCTTTGTCAGAATATACCTTATTTTGTTCATCTTTTCATCCGTTGATGAACATTTGTGTTGTTTCCACCTCTGTATATTGTGAATAGTGCTGCTATGAACATTTGTGTACAAGTGTTTGTTTGAGCAATTGTTTTTAATTATTTGGGGCATATACCTCCTAGTCGTGACTCTTGACAAGGAGCCCTGGTGGAGCAATGGATAGTCGTTCAGCTGTTTACCAAATGGTTGGCAGTTTGAACCCACCAGCAGCTTTGCAGGAAAAAAGACCTGGCAATCTGCTCATGTAAAGACTGCAGCCTAGGAAACGTTACAGGATGTTCTATTATGCCCTGTAGGATCACTGTGAGTCATGATAGACTCATCAGCACACAATAGAAACTGAAGTGACTTGACATTTTGGTCTGGATCATTCTTTGTGGTCAGGAGCTGTTTGTTCAGGAGGATATTTAGCAGCATCTCTGGTCTTTACCCACTAGGATGCCATTAGACCCACCAGTCCCCCAGTTGTGACAACAAAATGTTTCCAGACATTGTCAGATGTCCCCTGGAAGACAGATTCACACGAGGTTGAGGAGCACTGCTTTAGAATAAACCAAACCAAAACCAAATCCATTGCCTCTGAGTCAATTCCAATTCATAGTGACCCTATAGGACAGAATAGGACTTCCCATAGGGTTTCCAAGGCTATAATCTTTATGGAAGCAGACTGCCACATCTTTTTTCCACAGAGCTGCTGGGGGTTTGAACCACCAGCCTTTCAGTTAGCAGATGAGTGTGTAAACACTGCACCACTGCAGTGTAGTAAATTACCTGGCATGGCTTTTCTAGCCATAAGTCTATGTAAACTCCCTAGTGGAATTTGCTGTGAGCAACTGAGTACCTCCTGATTGTTAAAGTCATCTACCTGGGGTTTTTCTGTTGGGAGTAGCACAAAGTAATTTTCTGGGAAGTTCGCTCTGTCTCAGGTGTATAGAATTCTGATGTTGGTATTGGATAATCTAGCCACTATGCCAGGCTCAAAAAGGAGCCCTTCTAGAGGCAGAAGTCATCTCTCTGCCTGATGGCTAAGAAAGACATGCTGCTGAGGGAAATGTGCTCCTGAGAGACACACGCTGCTGAGAAAGACACACCAAGAGACACATATTGCTGATAGAGGGACACCGAGAGACAGGCACTGCTACGAGAGAGACTGAGAGAGATTGTTGGCTGAGAGACAGCAGGCTGAGAGAGACTGAGTATGTTCCTGAATGTGAATTTTAGCTGCTGCTTCCCTAATAAACCTCATACTCTGTGAGTTCTGTGTGGCCACTGTGGCAAACTATCAAACCCAGTAGAGAGATTGTGGGTGCTGCGGGAGGAACAGTTGGTGTCAGGGTTGATGAAAGGGCTGGAGGGAGGCAGCAGTCTGGCCTCACAGCGATAGGCCTTGGGCTACTGATGGTGATTCTGTCTTCCTCTTTGGAGTTACAGGAGGTCAGAAGATACGGCCTCCCTGCCCCTTTGGCAACCACCAAGACTCCTTCATTTGGAATAAAGAAAAGAAAATCTTTAGCAATAAGCCATACTTCAAATATTATAATATTTCTTGTAGAAGTAATTTGAGTATAAAGGAGAACAGTGTATGACTTTGGAGACCAATGTACAGTCCTGATCCAATATTCAAGCAGCTGTGTGATCTGGTTACTTAACTTCTGGATTTCAGCTTTCTTGTCAGTAAAATGAAGGTACTGGGATACATCAAAGGTTTCCAGAGTGCCCACTGAAGCCCAAGTGTTCTGTGGAGGTATGGGAGGAGCCACCATGAGGGCAGGGAAGAAAATGAGGTGCCCCTGGATGTAACACCTTCCCCTTCAGTCAGAGAAACTCTGCTGTTTTGGATTACATCTCATTTTGTTTCTAAATGCATTTGATTTGCAGAGAATTCCATGGCTAATAAAATTTAGAAAACTGCTGTACTCGGTGAATCTCAAATTTCCCTTTCAGTGTTAAGATTTTAATTGCATTGATTTTAATTGTAGTTGTTAGTTGTAGATTTCAACTCCTGAATGTTAATTGCCATTTGAAACTGTAGTTATGTAGAAAGGGGAAGAAAAGTAACCAAAGGATCAGCAGAATGTGTTTCTGTCTCTCATGACAAATCAGTCACTCCCCACACTGGTTTTGAAGCTTATCATTCTTCCTTTGTCTCCAGTGTGACTATCATACACTCAGTGTATTAGGTTGAATCATATGAAATTGATGAATGTCACAATTTGGGGTTTCAAAAACTGTAATTTCATATGCTTCAACCAATGAAAATATAGTATACATAGAAGGCCCTTGACTTCAGAAGCTTCTTAAGCATTAAGCTTATATATATATATTACTGAACTAATTGTATGTGGATTTCAAGGACAATTAAATGTCCAGTTTGGAAGCAAATGAGAATCCAAGATTCTGTTCATTATTAGACTTAATACATCCTTTGTGATTGATTTACATGTAAAACCAATAAAAAGACTGTATTGAAAAAATAAAAACTAATTTGGCCTTTACAATTATTAGATTCCTTTTGGTAAATATTGCCTTCAACAGTTAAAAGCAAAAACCGACCACTGCTGTAGAGTCGATTCTGAGTCATAGTGACCCAACAGGAAACATCAGAGCTGCCTCATAGGGTTGCCAAGGTTCCATACATTTTTTTTTTCTTAAATAATTTTTTTCCAGCTTTCCCTCTATATGAATGGTGCCCCTATGGTGCCCTGAGGCTGTTTGCTCTAAGGGGTGTATCTCCCTAGGGTAGGTGTTCTGTATGTAGGTCTTTCTATTTTTAGGCTGAGAGCCAACCAATCCTTGGGAATAAGTCCAATTCTAGGCCCGAAGGGTAACATAGGCTCATAGTGTGGGGGGTTCAACCAGACTCCTTCTGGTCATTTTTGTGTTTTTGAATTTTGTTCCACGTTTTCCTCCCACTCTATCCCAGAAATCCAGTTTTTATCCCTTCCCAAATGGTTGGAATTTGTAGCTGGGCATCTTCTAGTTCTTCTGGTCTAAGGGTCCATCATATCCTTGGACTAATTGTTTCTAGATGCCTTTTATTTTCTTCACTCTTCTTTGCTTCAGAAAAAAAGGAAACCAACAGTTGCATATTAGATAGCTGCTCAAATGCTTGGAAGACCCCAGTTGCTACTCACCAAAGTTCCATAAATCTTCATGGAAGCAGACTGCTTCATCTTTCTCCCATGGAGCAATTGGTGGGTTGAAACCACAGACTTTTGGGTTAGCAGCCAATGCTTCAACCGCTGCCTCACCAAAGCTCCTTCTCCAACAGTTAGTTATTTCACTGACTGCCATTGAGTTGATTCCAACTCCAAGCAACCCCCATTGGGTTTCCAAGGCTGTAAATGTTTACAGAAGTAGACTGCACCATCTTCCTTCCATGGAGCAGGTGGTGGGTTTGAACTACTACCCTTATGGTTAGCAGGCAAATGCCTTAACCACAACACACTACTAGAGCTCCTTCCAAGAGTTATGTTGTTGTTGTTGTTATGTGCCGTCGAGTCAGACTTGAGTCATAGCGACCCCTCCTTGGGTTTCTGAGGCAGTATCACTATGGAAGTAGATTGCCCAACCTTCCTTCTGAGGAGTAGCTGGTGGGTTTGATCTGCCAGTCTTCTGGATAGCAGTAAAGTGCATTAGGCACTACTCTACAAGAACTTCCTCCAAGAGTTATAGGAATGTAAATTCTAGGTTTTCCCATAAGTTGGTTACTAAGTTACAACCAAGTATTAGGTCAAATTTGGCTTGTCTTGTAGTTTTTAGGTGCCCTTGAGTTGGCTCTGACTCATAGCGACCCCATGTACAACAGGAATGAAACACTGCCCAGTCCTGCACCAGCCTCACAATCTTTCCTATACCTGAGCTCATGGTGGCAGCCATTATGTCAACCCATCTCAGTGAGGGTCATCCCCTTTGTCACTGACCCTCTACTTTACCAAGCACATCCTTATCCTTATCCCTACTCTTGTCTAGGGAAAAGTCCCTTTTCACAACATGACCAAAGTAGGTGAGATGAAGTCTGGTCATTCTGGCTTCCAAGGAACATTCTGGTTGCCCTTCTTCCAGGATAGATTTGTTTGTTGTTTTGGCAGACCATTGTATTTTCAGTAGTCTTTGCCAGCACCACAAGTCAAAAGCATCAACTCTCCTTCGGTCTACCTTATTCATTGTCCCAATTTCACATGCATAGAAGGCGATTGAAAATACCATGGCTTGGGTTAGGCACACCTTAGTCTTCAAAGAGACATCTTTGCTCTTCAACACTTTAAAGACATCTTTTGTAGCACATTTGCCCAGTGCAATATGACATCTGATTCTTTGACTTGTACTTCCATGGGTGTTGATTGTGGATCAATGAAATTTTTGACAACATCTCTCTTTTTTTTCCATTTATTGTGATGCTGCTTATTAGTCCAGTTGTGAAGATTTTCATTTCCTTTATGTTGAGGTGTAATTCATACTGAAAACTGTAATCTTTGATCTTCATCCATAAGTGCTTTAAGTCATCTTCACTTTCAGCAAGCTAGGTTGTGTTATCTGCATATCACGGGCTGTTAATGAGTCTTCCTCCAACCCTCATGCCATATTCTTCTTCATTTAGTCCAGTTTTTCAGATTATTTGCTCAGAAAATTGAATAAATATGGTGAAAGAATACAACCCTGAGGCATACCATTCCTAATATTAAACTATGCAGTATCCCCTTGTTCTGTTTGAATGACAGCCTCCTGGCCTATGTACCGGTTCCACATGATCACAATTAATTGTTCTAGAATTCTTTTTCTTCACAACGTTACTCATAATTTGTTATGATCCATGCAGTCTAATGCTTTTGCATAGTCAATAAAACACAAGTAAACATCTTTCTGCTATTCTTTGCTTTCACCCAAGATCTATCTGACATCACCAGTGTTATCCCTCTTTCCACATCCTCTTCCAAATCCAGCTTGCATTTCTGGAACTTCCCTGCTGCAACTGTTTTTGAATTATCTTCAGCAAAATTTTACTTGTGTGATATTAATGATATTATTTGATAATTTCCACATTCTATTGGACCACCTTTCTTTGGGATGGGTACAAATATGGATCTCTTCCAGTCAGTTGGTCAGATAGCTATCTTCAAAATCACTTGGCATAGTAAGTGCCTCCAGTGCACCATTCATTTGTTGAAACAACTCAATGGGTATTCCATCAATTTCTAGAAAATTGTTTTTGCACAGTTTCTTCAGTGTATCTTCAACTTCTTCCTTCAATACCATTAGTTCTTGATCATATGCCACCTCCTGAAATAGTTGAACATAGATCAATTCTTGTTTGTACAGTGACTCTTTGTAATCCTTCCATCTTCTTCTAATGCTTCCTGCATCATTCAATATTTTTCCCCTAGAGACTGGTAGAACATGTAATCCTCAGCCTATATGACCATGAGACCAGAAGAACTAGCTGGTGCCTGGTTATCACTGCCAACCACTCAGAGGGGGATGTGTACAGGAGATCCTGGAGAGAGTGGGAGAACAATTTTGAACAAAACTCAAAATCATAAAAAGAGACCAAGTTTGCTGGTCTGATAGAGCCTGGTGAGATCCCTGAGACTATGGCCCCTAGCCACCCTTCAGGATTGGATTTGAACTCACTCCTGTGGCTTCCAGCCAAACAGTAGACAGGCATATGGGTGAACATTTATATCAGGTAGATACACTATTTGGAGTGATCAATCATGGGAGAACAGAAGGGTAGTATTTGCACAGGGAGACAGCTCATAGCGTGGGAGTGCATGAGAGGGAAGGACACAGGGAAGAGGTGGTTATGGGGAGGAGGTGGGAGGAGAGCTATTACATTGTGGAGAATTGCAGTTAATGTCATGAGACAAAATATGCAGAATGCTGCATGGAAAATTAATCTGCTCTGTAAACTTTCACCCAAATCACTAAATAAACAAACAAACAAATAAATAAATGACAGATAGATAGATAGATAGATATCAGGAAACAAAAATATATTTTGCCACATAATCTTTCAATATTGCATCTCGAGGCTTGACTTTTTTCTTCAGTACTTTCAGCTTGAGAAATGCTCAGCCTGTTTTTCCCTTTTGGTTTTCTAACACCAGATCTTTGCACATTTCTTTATAATAACTGACTTTGTCTTCTCTAGATACTCTTTGAAATCTTTTGTTCACCTCTTTTATCTTGTCATTTGTTCCATTTGCTTTAGCTACTTTCCATTCGAGGGCAAGTTTCAGAGACTTGTCTGACAACCATTTTGGTCTTTTCTTCCTTTTCTGTCTTTTTTGCTTTCTTCGGATTTGATGTTCTTCATGTCCTGCCACAACTCATCTGGTTTACAGTCATTGATGTCCAGTGCATCAAATCTATTGTGCAAATGGTCTCTAAATTCAGGTGGGATAAAATCAAGGTCATATTTTGGCTCTCATGGACTTGTTTTAATTGGCTTCACCTTCAACTTCAACTTCCTGTTCCACAGTCATCTCCTGCTCTTGTTTTGGCTGAAGATATTAAGCTTCTCCATCACCTCTTTCCACAGATGTAGTCAATCTGATTCCTGTGTATTCTATCTGGCAAAAGCCAGTCATTTATGTTGTTGAAAAGAGGTATTTGTTATGAATAAGTTGTTGATCTTGCAAAATTCTATCATGTGATCTCCAGCGTCATTTCTCTCACCAAAGCTATATTTTCCAACCACTGGTAATTCATTTTTGGTTCCAACTTTTGCATTCCAGTCACCAGTAATAATCAATGCATCTTGATTGCATGTTTGGTCAATTTCAGACTGCAGAAGTTGGTAAAGATCTTCAATTTCCTCATTGGCTTTGATGGTTGGTGTATAAATTTGAATAAAAGTAGTATTAACTGGTCTTTCTTGTAGGTGTATGGGTATTATCCTATCACTGAAAGCATTGTTCTTTAGATCTTGAAGCTTTCTTTGTGACAGTGAATGCCATGCCATTCCTTTCTAATCTGTCATTCTTGGCATAGTAGATCACTTGATTGTCTGATTCAAAATGACCAAAACCAGTCCATTTCAGATCACTAATGCCTAGGATAAGAGATCTGGTGGCATAGTGCCTAAGGCATTTGACTGCTAACCAGAAGGCTGGCAGGATCTTTATGCATTACATTTCTTTTTTGACATCTTCCAATTTTCCTAGATTCGTACTTCGCCCATTCCATGTTTTGATTATTAATGGATGTTTGCAGCTGTTTCTTCCCATTTTCAGCCATGCCCCATCAGCAAATGGAGGTCCTGAAAGCTTTACTCCATCCACTTCATTAAAGTCAACTCTACTTTGAGGAGGCAGCCCTTCCCCAGTCATATTTGAGCACCTTCTGACCTGAGGGGCTCATCTTCCAGCACTATGTGAGACCATGTTTCAGGACTACCCATCAAGTTTTCCAGTAATATATCAGACAGTGTATCACTGCTGTTCAAAAAATTTTCATTGGCCAATTCTTTCAGAATTGGATGGCCCCTTCTTTCCTCTGAGTCTTTCTTAGTCTGGAAGCTCTGCTGAAACCTATCAACCATGGATGACCCTGCTGGTATCTGAAATACCAGTGGTATAGCCTCCAGCTTCACAGCAACACACAAGCCACCACAGTATGAGAAATTGACAGATGAGTGGTGGCAAATTTGGCTACACATAGATATTTATTAACAAACAAGCACATATATGCTATATAACCTATTTTATAAACCCCATGAAATCCCACTTCTTTCCTTTTTTGGGTCCTCCCACAATAGTTTAGATGAGAAGTTCATTAGAGGCAAATGTGATAGTATTCTAGCAGCAGGATTCAACTAACCATCTAGTTGGACTAAAGCAACCAATAATCCTTCAAATCAGCAGCTGAACACAGGCCCTTGGAGGAATCAAGCCCTATGTCCTATTACTAAGCACAGAAGCTACAGGGCCTTAGATTTTTAGACCATTTTCATGCAAAAGCATCAATACTGCTATGGTTTCTAGAGCAAATTCACATATAAACAATATTGACTTTACAAACAAAAACTCTTTTATGACATCTACATGCTAATTAACAAAGACATTAATTCCTTAATGAAACCACAATTCTTAAATTTATTATGCTTATTGACCTCTGCCGTGAGCTGGAGAGAAAAATAGCTGAATGTTTTCATGGCAGTCACCTCTGAAATGTGGTGTTTTTTTGTTTTTGTTTTATTAAACGTTTTGCTTTTAAATTAAATGTTTGTTTTACTAAATGTGTTGTGTTAGGATAATTATCCACTTCTAGAATCTAGATTACAGCTAATTATCACATAGATACATATCATAATGTCTGTGTTGATGGATTTAAAAGTAAACACCATAACACGAAGAAAAGTTTTTAAGACTGCATTTCATGCTTAATGGTTTCTGTCAACCTGCTTTATGTCCCCCATTAAATGGTTGTTATTGGTGGTGGTGGTAGATGCTGTTGAGTCAGTTCTGACTCATATCAACTCCATGTCCAACAGAATGAAACATTGCCCAGTCCTGCACCATGCTCACAAACATCCCCATATTTGAGTCCATTTTTTGCAGCCACTGTGTCAGTCCATGTCATTGAGGGTCTTCTTCTCTTTTGGTCACCCTCTGATTTACCAAGCATAATGTCCTTCCCCAGGGACTGGTCCCTCCTGATAATTTGTCCAAAATACGTTTGATAAAGTCTGGCTATTCTTGCTTCTAAGGAGCATTGCGGCTGTACTTCTTCAATGATAAATTTGTTCATTCTTCAGGCAGTCCATGGTATACTCAGTATTCTTCACCAGAACCACAATTCAAAGGCATCAGTTCTTCTTTGCTCATCCTTACTCATTATCCAGCTTGCACATGTATATGAAGTGATTGAACATACCCTGGCTTGGGTCAAGTGCACCTTAAACCTCAAACTGGCATTGTTGCTTTTTAATACTTTAAAGAGATTTAAAGATTTGCCCAATGCATTATATTGCTGGGGATTATTAGTCATAGGGTTTTTTTTTTTTTTTTTTTTTTTTTTTGCAAATTCTTCCATAGAGGACAGAAGTATAATCAGTATAGGTAAGATCCATACATTTTTACTCAGGCTTCCCTAGAGAAACAGAACCACCATGATAGCTAGCTAGCTAGCTACATAAGATAGATAGATAGATAGATAGATAGATAGATAGATAGATAGATAGATAGACAGATAGATATACTTAGTATGAGGAATTGGCTCATGCAGTTGTGGGGGCTCCTGTAGATCAGGAGTCAGACAGGAAAGTCCTGAACTCTTGTATCCCAGACACAGAATGCCACGTGGTAGAGCGGGAGAGGAGGAATTCTACTTTTTCTAGTTCGTGTGCATTTGATTTCACTCCCAAATTACCATCTCCAACCTTAACCCACTTTCCTCCTCTCCCTTCCCAGTGAACCCCTCATCTCTGTGCCCTTCTTAGATATGCACTCCTGTCTGTCCAGCTTTCCCTCCATGTGAATGCTGTCCTTCTGGTGCCCCATGGTTGACTATTGCAAGGGATGCATCTCTGTAGAGTATGTGGGTGCATCACCTTGGTTGGGTTTTCTGCATGTAAGTCTTTCTTCTGTAGGGCTGAGAGCCAGCTCTTGGGAGTATCCCAGGCCTAAAGTGTATCCCAAGGTCATAGTCTTGGGGATCTCACCAGACTCCAACTGACCAGGTATTCTGGTTGTTATTGTGTTTTTGAATTTTGTTCCACAACTTTCTTCCCATTCTATCTAGGATCTTCAGTTTTGATCCCTTCCAGAGTGATTGGCATTGGTAGCTTAGCACCATCTAGTTCATCTGGTCTCGAGTTCTATCATATCCTAGGGCTTATTATTTCCAAATGCCCTTGGTTTTCTTCACTCTTCTCTGCTCCTGATGAAAAGAGACCATTAGTTGTATCTTAGATGGCTGCTTGAAAGCTTTTAAGACCTCAGTTGTTACTCACCAAAGTAGGTTGTGGAACAAGATTTTTATGTATTACGTTGTGCCATCTGAGCCTGGTGTCCCCCAGTTGGAAGATCTCGGGCTCCCTGTCCCAGGGGGTCTGGCTATCTATGAGGAATTTCTCCATATCTGGATTCTGTTGCTTCTGTAATGATTGTGGTTCTTTTGTATCACTAGTGCCTAAGGCACTTGACTGCTAACTAGAAGGCTAGAAGTTCAAACCCACCAGCCACTCCTCAGAAGAAAGTTTGGACAATCTACTTCCATAGTGATACCGCCTCAGAACCACAAGGAAGGGTTGCTATCTGACTCCACGACACATAACAACAACAGTACATGTGCAAGATTATCCACAGATGAATCTATCCTTGGTCTAGAGTAAAATCCCGTTCACTGATCCCCATCTGATCTTCTCAGATGTTTATGCGTTTACCTGTAGCCTGATGTTTGGTGTTAGTGGTAATGCAGTATTGTAAATATACTGGTAT
>NW_006922927.1:40190-43058 GCF_000298275.1 Orycteropus afer afer | reverse complement strand
TGTTATCATGCTGGTCACAGACTCCTTCCACACCATGTCTCCCCTTACCCAACTCAACGTGTGGCCCCCAGCTAGTCCAAAATTTTCCCTCTCCTCTTTCCCCCCATCCCTGGTAACCCTACAAAGTGAGTTCCCTTCCCTAAGCAAACCCTTCCTTGACTTTTTATACTAATGGGCTCATACAATATTTGCCCTTCTGCAATTGATTAATTTCACTCAGCATAATATCCTCTAGGTTCAACTACATTGTGAGATGATTTGTATATTCTTCATTGTTCTTTAATATAGGATAGTATTCCATTGTGTGAATGTACCATAATTTGATTGTACATTCATCTGTTGATGGGCATTTAGGTTGTTTCCATCTCTTTGCTATAGCGAATTGTGCTGGGATGAACATGGGTGTGCATATGTCTGTTCTGGTTACCTAGTGCTGCACTGACAACAATATATTACAAATAGGATGGCTTAAACTATCCAGAGTTTATTCTCTTACGGTTTGGAGGCATTACGTCTGAGTTCCAAGTGCCAGCCTGTGTGAAAGTCCCTTGACCTTGGGCTTCATCTTTGCCTCTTGCTCCCAGATCACTGAAGCTAGAGGCATCTCTTCACTCAGGCAGCGACTGGCTTCTGAGGCTAACAAGCCCAAGGTCAACAAATAAAATGGCACAGTCCCGATGTTACCAAACCACATGGCAGGCTATTAATTTAAGTCCACTGAAAGCCCCAAGGTTGGCAGAGCATGGCAGGCTGCTGAACAATACAGCTACATGAAGGGTCAAACATGCCAAAAGCTAAGACCATTCCCAAAGCTGTTTCTTATATATGGGAAGCAGGCCACATCCCTACAGCAGCTACTCAGCTTCTTGTGGTAGGTCCCACTGTGGAGCTGATTGCTGGTCTCATCATGGGGAATAACTATCACCAGCTGCCCAGCCACTCAACCAGGCCCATCCCAGTTGACAAACAGTTAACCACAAAATGTCTGTTCAGCATCCTGTTTCTCATGTCATTAGGATATATTCCTAGTAATGAAATTGCTGGTTCAAATGGTATTTCTATTTTCATCTTTTTAAGAAAACAACATACCATTTTCCACAATGGTTGTACCATTGTCCAATCCCACCAGCAGTGTTTTGAGAGTTCCAATCTCTCCTCAGTCTTGCCAGCATTTGTTATTTTCTGTCCTGTTGAACTTCTGTACTATTGCTGCGGTAAGATGATATCTTATTGTTGTTTTGATTTGTATCTCTCTAATCGCTAATGATCGTGAGCAATTCAAGAGGAGGAATTCTGGGAAGATGTCCATTTATGGTCCGGAGATGGAATACTTCCTTGGGAAACCTCCCATTTTGCTCTTAAGGCCTTGAACTAATTGACGGGGCCCACCCACACACTATGGAGAGTAATCTGCTTTATTTAAAGCCAGCTGATTAAATCACATGTAAATATATGATAGCTACATTTATGCTAGTATTTAACCAACAGCTGGGCACCATAACCTGTCCAAGTTTATACATAAAAACAACCATGATAAACTAAAAATAATAAAAAAAAAAAAAGGTTTACAGTTGTAACAACTGTAACATTGTTGTTGTTGTTATGTGCCGTCGAGTCGGCCCCGACTCATAGCAACACCTCCTTGGGTTTCCGAGGCAGTATCACTACGGAAGTAGGATTGCCCAACCTTCCTTCCGAACTACTGATATTCATGCTTGTATAATTGAGGCATTAATGACATCTTTGGAATTCTTCCATTTTGATGATTCTACCTAAGTGTGAGGAGCTCTGGTAGCATAGTGCCTAAGGCACTTGACTGCTAATGAGAAGGCTGGCGGTTCAAATCCACCAGCCACTCCTCGGAAGGAAGGTTGGGCAATCTGCTTCCGTAGTGATACTGCCTCGGCAACCCAAGGAGGGGTCACTATGAGTCGGGCCGACTCAACGGCACACAACAACAACACCTAAGTGTGTGCTTAATTGTGCCCAAACTAGACCATTTACTCCTTCCATATCTGTTTTCTCCCTATGTATGAATAAGAGATACTGTTCCTAGTCCATAAGTATCCTGTTGGAGCACCATGCTGTTGAGTCATTTTCCCTAATTACTAGTAATTTGATTGCTGTCATATCCTGTTTCATTTTATAAGATGTAGCATTAAATCATAAAACCCTTTCAAAGAAACTTTGGACTTTTATCTTCCTTCGTGGGAGAATCAATTAGGCCATTTTCCTACATCGTATTTTTCCCAATGAATCATAGAATCTATAAAACAAAAGACATGCAAATATATGATCTAAAATTTGACTTTTAAGAAAGAAACCATACCATACTGAGGTAGTATCACTCTCGGGTTGTGCCATGTTTTGTTTTTAAAGAATGTTGACTTTACAGATGTACATTACCTCCTGGAAGTTCAAAGATTTCTTTTTTTTCTTTTTTAAGTCTTATGTAATGATTATAACCATCACATTGTACTTACGAAGCAAGTTTAGAGTATTAAAGTTATTAATAATAATTACTTTTCCTCTAAAACCCTTAGATTTCCAACTAACTCAATCCTGTAATTTCAAATTATTTTATAAATATATGGGTTTTATTTCATCTGTTTCAGCACCCTAAATCCTATGTAAGCTCATACTACATGCCATTCTAACTAAGCCAGAAGTTGTATAGCATACAATAAATTCTGAATCATAAATACAGTAGTTATAAGAATGTTAACCTTTAATTTCTGTGAATGTTGTTGTTGTTGTTGTTAAGTGCCGTCGAGTCGTTTCTGACTCATAGCGACCCCATGCACAGCAGAACGAAACACTGCCCGATCCCGCGCCAGCCCCACAATCCCTGCTATACTTGAGCCCATC
>NW_006922927.1:28563-35955 GCF_000298275.1 Orycteropus afer afer | reverse complement strand
TCGGAAGGAAGGTTGGGCATTCCTACTTCCGTAGTGATACTGCCTCGGAAACCCAAGGAGGGGTCGCTATGAGTCGGGGCCAACTTAATGGCAAATAACAACAACAACAACAACAACAATCTTAGTCGAAGCAGACGCCATATCTTTCTACAGTAGGGTGGCTGGTAGATTTGAACAGCTGATCTTTTGGTTAACAGGCAAGCACTGAACCACTGCAACTCCAGGGCTCTTTTTTTACAGGAAAATATAAATTAAATTAAATTGGCATAATTTGTTTTTCAGTAAGTGAAATGTTACTTCAGAATGTGTGACTTCATTTTTGTGGGAAATTATTTCCTTCAGCCTCTAATAAGAAATACCTATTTTAACAATTATTACAGCAGGAGAAAAAAAAAACAACTTTAAGACATTGTAACAGCTCCAACTGAGTAAATAATAGTATAAAAATGGCTTTCAAGCAATACAGGAATTACGAGTATGATACTTCTTAAGATTTACATACACACACACACGCACATACATAAATGTGAACACAGTATTGGGTAGGGAGAGGGCCTTGTTGATTTTCTGTTCTTTTTCTTCTTCTACATTTTTAGTTTTTAAATTATTCTTTGGTGGTTGCTTGGCTAGAAAATAGTGTATTCATACCCCCCCAAATTTGGATACTATCCCCACTCCTGCTTTCCAAAACTCTTTCCACTTATACAACTCTTCACTGTTAACTCTGAAACTTAACTTAAGAAGTCATAAATCATCTACCACACATTAGGAAACAGGTCCAGGTAAGTTAAGCAACAAATGCAGCCTCATGCAGCCAGTTGAGTGCCAGAGCTGGAACAGGAATCCAGGTATCCTAATTACAGATGCAGGGCCATTTTAGCATTCACACTTGTCTCTTTCCCTGCAGTTTCATTTGCCTTAATACAGGGTTAAAGGAGCTCTGGTGGCACAATGGATAAGGCATTTGGCTGCTAAACAGAAGGTCAGCGGTTCAAGCCCACCAGCTACTCTGCAGAAGGACGATGGGGCGATCTACTTCTGTAAAGATTTACAGCCTAGGAAATCCAACAGGCTACGAGTTGGAATCAACTCAATGGCAGTGAGTTTGTTTTTTGGTTTAGTAACTGAAAGGTTGGCGGTTTAAACCCACCAGCTGTTTATGGGAGAAAGATGTGACAATCTGCTTCTGTAAAGATTTACAGCCTTGGAAACCCTTTTGGGCAGTTCTACTTTGTCCTATAGGGTTGCAGAGAGTCAAAATACACTCAATGGCAGTGGGTAATACAGAGTTGGTGAAAGTGGTAAATGGATATTGGCTCTCTTGGACTAGATAGTCTCAAAAGGCATCTTTCATGTGACAACATGAAAACTCAAATAATCAGATAACCTTGCATGTTCTGCAGCCTTGTATGAGAAATTCACAACAACACAAGATACTAGAGATTTCTTTAGGAAAGAAAAACAGCTTCCTGGTTAGCTTGTGAACTCACCAATTCGGTCTGTATGGTTGGTACCCCAACATTTACACAGCACAACAACAACAAATGTGGGAACAAATCATCCATTTGATTGAACACATTTTCTAGGTTGCTGTTGCTCACCTTTTTTTAGAGCTCAAATCATTTTAAATTTTATTTTTAATGGAAATAGTTGTAAAACAGATCATGTAATTTACTACCTTAAACAGTATCCTGAGCATGATACCTTTCATGGTGACTCGGATTCACCATGGTAAACGTGATCATTGATGCCTACAGCTTTGGGAGCTGTTTGTGTGAGGGAGCTCAGCTCCTAACCAAATAGCCGTCAAAGAGACTTCTGTCATTCTTTTCCCTTGCCTTCAGATGAATTGGCTTTCCCTTATTGTTGCTGTCCATCTGCTGATCAGGTTCAGCCCACTCCTGTCCCCTTCTACTTACAGTTTCTATTAGGCAGTGGGGCCTGCAGAGCCAGGCTTGTGGATATGGGTAGAATAAATAGAGCTGCCATTGATCGACGGGAGTTGGGGCTCACTTGTAGATAAAGCAGAAGATGAGCTTTAGTGCATGACCTTGGCCATCTCTTGTGCCTAAGCTCATGAGACTAGGTTTGAATGACTTCTGAATAAATGAAGTATTACTATCCTTGATATTTCTGATGGTTATATAAAATACTGAATAGCCATCTGAACTGTCAAATGATCTGAATTTTAATGGAACATATTTAGCTAGGAGCTCTGGTGGCATAGTGCCTAAGGCATTAGACTGCGAACCAGAAGGCTTGTGGTTCAAACCCATCAGCCCCTCCTCAGAAGGAAGGTTGGGCAATCTACTTCTGTAGTGCTACTGCCTTGGAAACCCAAGGAGGGGTTGCTATGAGTCGGATCTGACTCAATGGCAGTGTGTTTGTTGTACTTTAACTATTTTGCATACTTTGTTGTAGTTACTTGTGATTCTGTAAACCTATGAAAATCTCCCTGTATATAATTTTCATTTCTTAATCTATGCTTTTCAAGAGTTCCCTTGTGATCATTGTTAAAGTTCCAAAGATCATTGGCTACCAACATACATTTGACAAAAATTGAAGTTAATGAACATAAGCACATAAGTTATGGTAAAGGATGTTTCCTTAGGGGTTTGTTGCAGACATCAGGAAGTTGTATAAATAAAGACCAGAAATAATCCTTAATTTACATTCCCAAGAACTTCTGAGATTTCAAAATATTGTATCATGTTTTCCAAGTGTTTATGAATCATCAAAACGTATGTCGCAGCTGCATAGCGTTTGATAACTGAAAAGACTCAGGAGACTCTACAGGTTGTATTCTTGTAAGGCTTTAATAATGGCTAAAGATATGGTTGTTGTTAGTTTCCACTGAGTCAATTTCAACTCATGGTGACTCCATATGTGGAAAGAACTGCCCCATAGGGTTGTCAAGGCTGTCACCTTGCGGAAGCAGATGACCAGACCTGTTTTCTGAGGCATCTCTGAGTGAACTTGAACCTCCAACCTTCTAGCTAATAGCCGAGCTCTTAACTGTTTCTGCCACCCAGGAATTCTTAAGGATATGGTACAGCAGGAGAAAGTGCAAGCTAACTGAGATATTCACATCTTCCAGGCCCAGCTCCCAAGGCCATTTTTACTCACACTGGACATGCTTTGCATTCTCATTGTGAACCGCCAAGTTAATGGGATACTTTGGTCCCAGGGGAGCCAAGGCATAAGTTTACTGATATCTCTTATAGTCCACTAGTCATGTAGCTGAAAGTAGGCTGCACAGCCAATTAATTCAGGTGCAAACCATCATTCTACACATTTTCTGTTAACATTGTAGACAGACTAGTACAGAGTGCCTCCAAGGGAGTTTCAGACTTTAAGCAGCAGTTTATAAAGCTAGTACATTTCATCTCCAAGTTGACCGAGGGGGCCAAACTTCCAGCCATCCCTGGATTGAAGCATACAGCTCCCACAGACAAATTGCCTATTAACCCTAACCCTACTCATATCTTCTACATATCCTAAATATATTTGCTTTATTAGCTTGGTGTAAACCTTTTGTTTCTCATTTCATGGAGTAGCTGTCACAATGACTATGATGATGACAACTACTACTACTATTTATTGAGCACTCACCCTCTACCAAACCCTGAGCAAAGCACTATATGGACATCATCACATTTTTTTAACTCTACGATTGGTGCTATTATTTAAGTTTTACAAACGAAGAAGTGAATCTTAGGATTCTTCCTACTTCACATGTAGCTGTTTGTTTTGGCCTTTTTGTAACTCTCTAAAGTGTAACTGATGGGGCCCATTTAGCAAGGTTGACATCACAATTACTAATTAGATTAAACAACCACAAGCCCCTGTAAATGCAAGATTCCCTTTCCTCTTTCCCTGACCAACCCTGCTCCCCTGGGATGTCCACAGTTGCACATTAGGCTTATAGGAGTCAGCCCTTGGTTATGGTTGCACTGCAAAATAGATAATAAAATGTTAGATTCATTTGTGGAAAGTCCCCTTTCTCTGGTAAAAATTCCCAGTAGTGCTGAGTGAAGAGAGACATACCTTTCTATACAGCATTTCACTCAACTGTGCTCACATCCCACTATAGTAGTCCTGATTTCGCAATATTTCAGGTATTTAGTGGACCTCCTGTTTTAGTTTTCATAGCCATGGTCTCTTCCCCAGGCAAGCTCAGGGTGACTAATTGAAGAAGTGCTGCCTTAGGATAACCTACAACTGGGTGATGTAACTGGATGGTGTAGGGGGCTACACTATTCTTTCCCTGCTAGCCACAGCTTTTATCAGGGCCACAATAACCATCTGACAGGGTATAGTGACTTTGAATTTCAATGGGGATTCCAATCTCTTTCCCCAGGGAAGGCACTTTGGCATCATCTCAGCCCCATTTAAGCTTGATTTGGTAAATGAATGTGGGAAAGGAGTGGAAAGACTCCACTGGCCTCCAGAAGCCCTAGATCAGAGATTTGCAAACTTTCTCTGGTTATGGTGCACTTAATTTTTACAGTAATTTTTTTTTTTCCATAGAAGCCCTACAACCAAAACAGAACTCATTACCATCAAGTTGATTCTGACTCATGGTGATCTGTAGACCAAAATAAATACCTAATTGTACCATTTATTAAGTAATTAGTTCCAAACAACTTCATAGTGTTTATAGCCTGACAGCATAGTAGATGTTTGAAAAGGTTAATATACATTGAAAGGAAGCAATATTTTTATTTTAGTCATAAATAGCCACAAAATTACCTACTAAATTAGATATGTATGCCTATTGGGCACCGCACAGTTTCTCAAACCTTGGAATCAGATTACATACCACTATCGCCAATTCTTGTTCCACACTGATTTTTCACATGACATTTGCTTTTTTTTCACAGCCAGAAATCCATATTCACAAAGGGGAAGACTAAAGCACTATCTAGTACTGAAGCTGTGAACTACCTCAAATTAGAAGTTTGTGTGGTGTCTGAAAAATGTTGACTATCAAAGGGCTTCCCTCATGATGTAAAATATCCTGCATCCCACACACCAAGTTTGCTGTAGTACCCTTTGAGAACCCTGGTGCTAGGGCCTTGCCAAACCAAAAAACATCTGACTGAGCTCTTTCCTCAGAACAGTAGGTGTCCAGTCACCCTACATCTCCTAAACTACTTGGAGCAATCAGATGCTTCTTACAGAACAAAAACTGTTCCAGGAAAATACAAAGAGCAATATTTTATGAATTTCCAAAAGTAGCTTTTCTTGCTAAAAGGTGGATATGAATATCACTGTCTCACTAGAAACTTAGCTATACATGCATTTATTTTAGGCCATGTATTTTTCACTTGGTCTATTTGGGGTACTGTGTCATAATTAAGGAGCTCTTGTGGTGTAGTGGGTAAGACATTCAGATGCTAACAAGAATGTTGGTGGTTCAAAGCCCCCAGATGCTTCGTGGGAGAAAGATGAGGCAATTGACTTCCATAAAGATTTACAACCTTGGAAACCCAATGGGGGTCACTATGAGTTGGAATCAACTCGATGGCAGTGGGTTTGGTCTGGTTTGGTTTTATTTCATTATTAGAGGCAGAGCCCATAGCCTCCCAGCTTCTAGTTATTCAGTTTCTAAGTTTCTCCCTTTTTTCCGTTATATTTATTTTACCCTTTGAATCTTACTCTGTATAAAGTCCTACCCTAGATGTTACAAAAGTCAGAGATTAGATAAAAATATTGATAATAAATGGGCCCCAGCCATCAAGAAGTATATAGTCTTAAGGGGTGTTCTGGTTACCTAGTGCTGCTCTGACAAGAATATACCATAAATGGGATGGCCTTAACACACAGGAGTTATTCTTTTACAGTTTGGAGGCTTTAAGTCCAAGTTCAAAGTCCCAGGCTTTAGGGGCTTTGTGAAAGCCCCTTGACCTTGGGCTTCAGCTTTACCTCTTACTCCCAGCCCACTGAAGCTAGAGGCATCTTTTCACTCAGGCAGTTACTGGCTCCTGAGGCTAACAAGCCCAAGGTCAACAAGTAAACTGGCACAGTCCCTTTGCTCCCAAACCACATGGCAAGCCATTAATTCAAGTCATTGTAAGTACCAAGGTCGGCAGAGCATGGCATTCAGCTGAACAATGACATGGCTACATGCAGGGTCCAAGCATGCCACAAGCTAGAGACCATTTCCCAAGGCTTCTGCTTAAATACGGGAAGCAGACGGCATTCCCTAAGGAAGCTACTCAGCTGCTCACAGTAGATTCCACCATGGAGTTGATTACCAGTCTCCCCATGGGGAATACTATATCCAGCTGCCCAGCCACTCAACCAGGCCCAGCCAAGTTGACACACAAACTGAATTACCACAAGGGGAAAGCAGGAAGGATACCAACAATTATAATTCAGTTTGATTAGTTGTTATAATAAAAATCTATACGAATGCCTAGAGTCCATAGCAGCTCTACTGGAGTGGCAAGAAGAATCTGGGAAAGGTTTTTAGAGATGATTACATCTGAGTGGAATAGGAATTGACAATGAAGAAGAAGAGGAAGAGGAAGAAGAAGAGGAAGAAGGGAGGAGAAGGGAGAAGAAGGGGGAAGAAAGAGGAGTAGAAGGAGGAGAAGGGGGAAGAAGGAGGAGAAAAGAAGAAGGGAAATTATTTCTGGCCAAATTTAACTACTTGTAATTGTTTTGTCACCTCCTTCCGTACAAGTAAGGTTTCTTTTGGTTTACATTATTGGGTCCAATGGAGCTTTATTTATTTTCAGTAAGGGCAACAAGAGAATGCTAATCTAGAGCCTGGATTCTGATTTGATTGCTGGTGTCTGACAGCACGATGCCTCAGGGTATCCACTTATAATAATGAGCATAAGTAGTGCTATCACTATTACTATTTTTAAACATCAGCGGTTTCAGGAATGTCCTAAAGTCTGAATAGAACATAGTTAATTATGTCACTGTCCATGCCCAGGGCAACTGCTACTGAAAGGACATACTCACATGACATGAAAGATAGCACATGTGGTGTTTGGAGCTGAGTGTTACTTCATCACTGGCTTACGTAAAGAGGTTCAGGATGTTGCTTATGTGTTCTAAAGAGAATCTAGGCATTTTCATCTTGAATATTCACTTCCTACATTTTTTTTGGTCAAACTACATTTTAATGGATACTCTTATATCTCTTTTTAGTTTTCCTCATGAGAGAAAAAGGATGGCTCTTGTTTCATTTCTCTACAGGTAGATATCCAGTTTTGCCAGCACCATATGTTAAATAGGCTGTCCCTTCCCCATTTAAAGGGTTCTGGGCCTTTATCAAAGATCTGTTCCACAATCAGCTCCTGGCCTGGTTTTGGCTGAAGATGTTGAGCTTTTCCACCACCTCTTGACACAGATGTAGTCAATCTGATTCCTGTG